>NW_027308473.1:35000-47500 GCF_047496885.1 Scyliorhinus torazame
GTACTGGGCTGCACTGTGTTGTACTGGGCTGTATTGTATTGTTCTGGGCCGTACTGGGTTGTACTGGGTTGTACTGGGCTGTACTGGGTTGTACTGGGTTGTACTGGGCTGTACTGGGCTGTACTGGGTTGTACTGGGCTGTACTGGGTTGTACTGTGTTGTACTGGGTTGTACTGGGCTGTACAGGGCTGTACTGGGCTGTACTGGGTTGTACTGTGTTGTACTGGGCTGTACTGGGCTGTATTGTATTGTGCTGGGCCGTACTGGGTTGTACTGGGCTGTACCGGGTTGTACTGGGCTGTACTGGGTTGTACTGGGCTGTACTGGGCTGTACTGGGCTGTATTGTATTGTGCTGGGCCGTACTGGGTTGTACTGGGCTGTACTGGGTTGTACTGTGTTGTACTGGGTTGTACTGGGCTGTACAGGGCTGTACTGGGCTGTACTGGGTTGTACTGGGCTGTACTGTGCTGTACCGGGTTGTACTGGGCTGTACTGTGTTGTACTGGGCTGTATTGTATTGTGCTGGGCTGTACTGGGCTGTACTGGGTTGTATTGGGCTGTACTGTGTTGTACTGTGTTGTACTGGGCTGTACTGGGCTGTACTGGGCTGTACTGTGTTGTACTGGGCTGTATTGTATTGTGCTGGGTTGTACTGGGCTGTACTGTGCTGTACTGGGCTGTATTGTATTGTGCTGGGCTGTACTGGGCTGTACTGGGTTGTACTGGGCTGTACTGGGCTGTATTGTATTGTGATGGGCTGTACTTGGCTGTGCTGGGTTGTACTGGGCTGTACTGGGTTGTACTGGGCAGCATTGTATTGTGCTGGGTTGTACTTGGCTGTACTGGGCTGTACTGGGCTGTACTGGGCTGTACTGGGTTGTACTGGGCTGTACTGGGCTGTATTGTATTGTGATGGGCTGTACTTGGCTGTGCTGGGTTGTACTGGGCTGTACTGGGTTGTACTGGGCAGCATTGTATTGTGCTGGGTTGTACTTGGCTGTACTGGGCTGTACTGGGTTGTACTGGGCTGTACTGGGCTGTATTGTATTGTACTGGGTTGTACTGGGCTGTACTGGGCTGTATTGTATTGTGATGGGCTGTACTTGGCTGTGCTGGGTTGTACTGGGCTGTACTGGGTTGTACTGGGCAGCATTGTATTGTGCTGGGTTGTACTTGGCTGTACTGGGCTGTACTGGGCTGTACTGGGCTGTACTGGGTTGTACTGGGCTGTACTGGGCTGTATTGTATTGTGATGGGCTGTACTGGGCTGTATTGTATTGTGATGGGCTGTACTTGGCTGTGCTGGGCTGTACTGGGTTGTACTGGGCCGTACTGGGCTGTACTGGGTTGTACTGGGCTGTACTGGGTTGTACTGTGCTGTACTGGGCTGTATTGTATTGTGCTGGGTTGTACTGGGCTGTACTGTGCTGTACTGGGCTGTATTGTATTGTGCTGGGCTGTACTTGGCTGTGCTGGGTTGTACTGGGTTGTACTGGGTTGTACTGTGCTGTACTGGGCTGTGCTGTGCTGTACTGGGCTGTATTGTATTGTGATGGGCTGTACTGGGCTGTATTGTATTGTGATGGGCTGTACTTGGCTGTGCTGGGTTGTACTGGGCTGTACTGGGTTGTACTGGGCAGCATTGTATTGTGCTGGGTTGTACTTGGCTGTACTGGGCTGTACTGGGCTGTACTGGGCTGTATTGTATTGTGATGGGCTGTACTTGGCTGTGCTGGGTTGTACTGGGCTGTACTGGGTTGTACTGGGCAGCATTGTATTGTGCTGGGTTGTACTGGGCTTTACTGGGCTGTATTGTATTGTGCTGGATTGTACTGGGCTGTATTGTATTGTGCTGGATTGTACTGTGTTGTACTGGGCTGTACTGGGCTGTATTGTATTGTGATGGGCTGTACTTGGCTGTGCTGGGTTGTACTGGGCTGTACTGGGTTGTACTTGGCTGTATTGTATTGTGCTGGGTTGTACTTGGCTGTACTGGGCTGTACTGGGCTGTACTGGGCTGTACTGGGCTGTACTGGGCTGTACTGGGCTGTATTGTATTGTGATGGGCTGTACTGGGCTGTACTGGGCTGTACTGGGTTGTACTGGGTTGTACTGGGCAGCATTGTATTGTGCTGGGTTGTACTTGGCTGTACTGGGCTGTACTGGGCTGTACTGGGCTGTACTGGGCTGTACTTGGCTGTGCTGGGTTGTACTGGGCTGTACTGGGTTGTACTGGGCAGCATTGTATTGTGCTGGGTTGTACTGGGCTTTACTGGGCTGTACTGGGTTGTACTGGGTTGTACTGGGCTGTATTGTATTGTGCTGGATTGTACTGTGTTGTACTGGGCTGTACTGGGCTGTATTGTATTGTGCTGGATTGTACTGTGTTGTACTGGGCTGTACTGGGCTGTACTGGGTTGTACTGTGTTGTACTGGGCTGAACTGTGTAGTACTGGGTTGTACTGGGCTGTATTGTATTGTGCTGTGTTGTATTGTACTGGGCTGTACTGGGCTGTATTGTATTGTGATGGGCTGTACTGGGCTGTACTGGGCTGTATTGTATTGTGCTGTGTTGTATTGTACTGGGCTGTACTGGGCTGTATTGTATTGTGATGGGCTGTACTTGGCTGTACTGGGTTGTACTGGGCTGTATTGTATTGTGCTGGGTTGTACTTGGCTGTACTGGGCTGTACTGGGCTGTACTGGGCTGTACTGGGCTGTATTGTATTGTGATGGGCTGTACTTGGCTGTGCTGGGTTGTACTGGGCTGTACTGGGTTGTACTGGGCAGCATTGTATTGTGCTGGGTTGTACTGGGCTTTACTGGGCTGTATTGTATTGTGCTGGATTGTACTGGGTTGTACTGTGTTGTACTGGGCTGTACTGTGCTGTACTGGGTTGTACTGGGCTGTACTGGGCTGTATTGGATTGTGCTGGGCTGTACTGGGCTGTACTGGGTTGTACTGGGCTGTACTGCGCTGTACTGGGCTGTGCTGGGTTGTACTGGGCTGTATTGTATTGTGCTGGGCTGTGCTGGGTTGTACTGGGCTGTATTGTATTGTGCTGGGCTGTACTGGGCTGTACTGGGCTGTACTGGGTTGTGCTGGGCTGTACTGGGCTGTACTGGGTTGTAGTGGGTTGTCCTGGGCTGTACTGTGTTGTACTGGGCTGTGCTGGGTTGTACTTGTCTGTACTGGGCTGTATTGTATTGTGCTGGGCTGTATTGTGTTGTACTGGGTTGTACTGGGCTGTATTGTATTGTGCTGGGCTGTACTGAGCTGTACTGGGTTGTACTGGGCTGTACTGGGCTTTATTGTATTGTGCTGGGTTGTACTGGGCTGTACTGGGTTGTACTGCGCTGTACTGGGTTGTACTGGGCTGTACTGGGCTGTACTGGGCTGTACTGTGCTGTACTGGGCTGTGCTGGGTTGTACTTGTCTGTACTGGGCTGTATTGTATTGTGCTGGGCTGTATTGTGTTGTACTGGGTTGTACTGGGCTGTATTGTATTGTGCTGGGCTGTACTGAGCTGTACTGGGTTGTACTGGGCTGTACTGGGCTTTATTGTATTGTGCTGGGTTGTACTGGGCTGTACTGGGTTGTACTGGGCTGTACTGTGCTGTACTGGGCTGTGCTGGGTTGTACTTGTCTGTACTGGGCTGTATTGTATTGTGCTGGGCTGTACTGAGCTGTACTGGGTTGTACTGGGCTGTACTGGGCTTTATTGTATTGTGCTGGGTTGTACTGGGCTGTACTGGGCTTTATTGTATTGTGCTGGGTTGTACTGGGCTGTACTGGGTTGTACTGCGCTGTACTGGGCTGTACTGGGCTGTACTGGGTTGTACTGGGCTGTACTGGGCTGTACTGGGCTGTACTGGGTTGTACTGGGTTGTACTGGGCTGTACTGGGCTGTACTGGGCTGTACTGGGCTGTACTGGGCTGTACTGTGTTGTACTGGGCTGTATTGTATTGTGCTGGGCTGTACTGGGTTGTACTGGGGTGTATTGTATTGTGCTGGGCTGTATTGTGTTGTACTGGGTTGTACTGGGCTGTATTGTATTGTGCTGGGCTGTACTGGGCTGTACTGGGTTGTACTGGGCTGTATTTTATTGTGCTGGGCTGTACTGTGTTGTACTGGGCTGTACTGGGTTGTACTGGGCTGTACTGGGCTGTTACTGGGCTGTACTGTGTTGTACTGTGTTGTACTGTGTTGTACTGGGCTGTACTGTGTTGTACTGGGCTGTATTGTATTGTGCTGGGCTGTACTGGGTTGTACTGGGCTGTACTGGGCTGTACTGTGTTGTACTGGGCTGTACTGGGTTGTACTGGGCTGTACTGGGCTGTATTGTATTGTGCTGGGCTGTACTGGGTTGTACTGGGCTGTACTGGGTTGTACTGGGCTGTACTGTGTTGTACTGAGCTGTATTGTATTGTGCTGTGCTGTACTGGGTTGTACTGGGCTGTACTGTGTTGTACTGGGCTGTATTGTATTGTGCTGGGCCGTACTGGGCTGTACTGGGTTGTACTGGGCTGTACTGGGTTGTACTGTGTTGTACTGGGCTGTACTGGGCTGTACTGGACTGTACTGGGCTGTACTGGGCTGTATTGTATTGTGCTGGGCCGTACTGGGCTGTACTGGGTTGTACTGGGCTGTACTGGGTTGTACTGGGCTGTACTGGGCTGTACTGGACTGTACTGGGCTGTACTGGGCTGTACTGTGTTGTACTGGGCTGTATTGTATTGTGCTAGGCCGTACTGGGTTGTACTGGGCTGTACTGGGTTGTACTGTGTTGTACTGGGTTGTACTGGGCTGTACAGGGCTGTACTGGGCTGTACTGGGTTGTACTGGGCTGTACTGGGTTGTACTGTGTTGTACTGGGCTGTATTGTATTGTGCTGTGCTGTACTGGGTTGTACTGGGCTGTACTGTGTTGTACTGGGCTGTACTGGGCTGTATTGTATTGTGCTGGGCCGTACTGGGCTGTACTGGGTTGTACTGGGCTGTACTGGGCTTTATTGTATTGTGCTGTGCTGTACTGGGTTGTACTGGGCTGTATTGTATTGTGCTGTGCTGTACTGGGTTGTACTGGGCTGTACTGTGTTGTACTGGGCTGTACTGGGCTGTATTGTATTGTGCTGGGTTGTACTGGGCTGTGCTGGGTTGTACTGGGCTGTACTGCACTGTACTGGGCTGTATTGTATTGTGATGGGCTGTACTTGGCTGTGCTGGGTTGTACTGGGTTGTACTGGGTTGTACTGGGCTGTATTGTATTGTGCTGGGCCGTACTGGGTTGTACTGGGCTGTACTGGGTTGTACTGGGTTGTACTGGGCTGTATTGTATTGTGCTGGGCCGTACTGGGTTGTACTGGGCTGTACTGGGTTGTACTGGGCTGTATTGTATTGTGCTGGGCCGTACTGGGTTGTACTGGGCTGTACTGGGCTGTACTGGGTTGTACTGGGCTGTATTTTATTGTGCTGGGTTGTACTGAGTTGTACTGGGCTGTACTGGGTTGTACTGGGTTGTACTGGGCTGTATTGTATTGTGCTGGGTTGTACTGGGCTGTACTGGGCTGTACTGGGTTGTACTGGGCTGTACTGGGTTGTACTGGGTTGTACTGGGCTGTACTGTGTTGTACTGGGCTGTATTGTATTGTACTGGGCTGTACTGGGCTGTACTGGGTTGTACTGGGCTGTACTGGGTTGTACTGGGTTGTACTGGGCTGTACTGTGTTGTACTGGGCTGTATTGTATTGTACTGGGCTGTACTGTGTTGTACTGTGTTGTACTGGGCTGTACTGGGTTGTACTGTGTTGTACTGGGCTGTATTGTATTGTGCTGTGCTGTACTGGGTTGTACTGGGTTGTACTGGGTTGTACTGGGCTGTATTGTATTGTGCTGGGCCGTACTGGGCTGTACTGGGTTGTACTGGGCTGTACTGGGTTGTACTGTGCTGTACTGGGCTGTATTGTATTGTGCTGGGTTGTACTGGGCTGTACTGTGCTGTACTGGGCTGTATTGTATTGTGCTGGGTTGTACTGGGCTGTACTGGGCTGTACTGGGCTGTATTGTATTGTGATGGGCTGTACTTGGCTGTGCTGGGTTGTACTGGGTTGTACTGGGTTGTACTGTGCTGTACTGGGCTGTGCTGTGCTGTACTGGGCTGTATTGTATTGTGATGGGCTGTACTGGGCTGTATTGTATTGTGATGGGCTGTACTTGGCTGTGCTGGGTTGTACTGGGCTGTACTGGGTTGTACTGGGCAGCATTGTATTGTGCTGGGTTGTACTTGGCTGTACTGGGCTGTACTGGGCTGTACTGGGCTGTACTGGGCTGTATTGTATTGTGATGGGCTGTACTTGGCTGTGCTGGGTTGTACTGGGCTGTACTGGGTTGTACTGGGCAGCATTGTATTGTGCTGGGTTGTACTGGGCTTTACTGGGCTGTATTGTATTGTGCTGGATTGTACTGTGTTGTACTGGGCTGTACTGGGCTGTTTTGTATTGTGCTGGGCTGTACTGGGCTGTACTGGGTTGTACTGGGCTGTATTGTATTGTGCTGGATTGTACTGGGCTGTACTGGGTTGTACTGGGCTGTACTGGGCTGTATTGGATTGTGCTGGGCTGTACTGGGCTGTACTGGGTTGTACTGTGCTGTACTGCGCTGTACTGGGCTGTGCTGGGTTGTACTGGGCTGTATTGTATTGTGCTGGGCTGTACTGGGCTGTACTGTGCTGTATTGTATTGTGCTGGGCTGTACTGGGCTGTACTGGGTTGTACTGGGCTTTATTGTATTGTGCTGGGTTGTACTGGGCTGTACTGGGTTGTACTGGGCTGTGCTGGGTTGTACTTGTCTGTACTGGGCTGTATTGTATTGTGCTGGGCTGTATTGTGTTGTACTGGGTTGTACTGGGCTGTATTGTATTGTGCTGGGCTGTACTGAGCTGTACTGGGTTGTACTGGGTTGTACTGGGCTGTACTGGGCTTTATTGTATTGTGCTGGGTTGTACTGGGCTGTACTGGGTTGTACTGGGCTGTACTGGGCTGTACTGGGCTGTACTGGGTTGTACTGGGCTGTACTGGGCTGTACTGGGCTGTACTGGGTTGTACTGTGTTGTACTGGGCTGTATTGTATTGTGCTGGGCTGTACTGGGTTGTACTGGGGTGTATTGTATTGTGCTGGGCTGTATTGTGTTGTACTGGGTTGTACTGGGCTGTATTGTATTGTGCTGGGCTGTACTGGGCTGTACTGGGTTGTACTGGGCTGTATTTTATTGTGCTGGGCTGTACTGTGTTGTACTGCGCTGTACTGGGCTGTACTGTGTTGTACTGGGCTGTACTGGGTTGTACTGGGCTGTACTGGGCTGTTACTGGGCTGTACTGTGTTGTACTGTGTTGTACTGTGTTGTACTGGGCTGTACTGTGTTGTACTGAGTTGTACTGGGCTGTATTGTATTGTGCTGGGCTGTACTGGGTTGTACTGGGCTGTACTGTGTTGTACTGGGCTGTATTGTATTGTGCTGGGCTGTACTGGGTTGTACTGGGCTGTACTGGGCTGTACTGGGTTGTACTGTGTTGTACTGAGCTGTATTGTATTGTGCTGTGCTGTACTGGGTTGTACTGGGCTGTGCTGGGTTGTACTGTGTTGTACTGGGCTGTACTGGGCTGTACTGGACTGTACTGGGCTGTACTGGGCTGTATTGTATTGTGCTGGGCCGTACTGGGCTGTACTGGGTTGTACTGGGCTGTACTGGGTTGTACTGGGCTGTACTGGGCTGTACTGGACTGTACTGGGCTGTACTGGGCTGTACTGTGTTGTACTGGGCTGTATTGTATTGTGCTGTGCTGTACTGGGTTGTACTGGGCTGTACTGTGTTGTACTGGGCTGTATTGTATTGTGCTAGGCCGTACTGGGTTGTACTGGGCTGTACTGGGTTGTACTGTGTTGTACTGGGTTGTACTGGGCTGTACAGGGCTGTACTGGGCTGTACTGGGTTGTACTGGGCTGTACTGGGTTGTACTGTGTTGTACTGGGCTGTATTGTATTGTGCTGTGCTGTACTGGGTTGTACTGGGCTGTACTGTGTTGTACTGGGCTGTACTGGGCTGTATTGTATTGTGCTGGGCCGTACTGGGCTGTACTGGGCTGTACTGTGTTGTACTGGGTTGTACTTGGCTGTACTGTGCTGTACTGGGCTGTATTGTATTGTGATGGGCTGTACTTGGCTGTGCTGGGTTGTACTGGGTTGTACTGGGCTGTATTGTATTGTGCTGGGCTGTACTGGGCTGTACTGGGTTGTACTGGGCTGTATTTTATTGTGCTGGGCTGTACTGTGTTGTACTGGGCTGTACTGGGTTGTACTGGGCTGTACTGGGCTGTTACTGGGCTGTACTGTGTTGTACTGTGCTGTACTGGGTTGTACTGGGTTGTACTGGGTTGTACTGGGCTGTATTGTATTGTGCTGGGCCGTACTGGGCTGTACTGGGTTGTACTGGGCTGTACTGGGTTGTACTGTGCTGTACTGGGTTGTACTGGGGTGTATTGTATTGTGCTGGGCTGTCCTGGGTTGTACTGTGCTGTACTGGGCTGTATTGTATTGTGCTGGGCTGTACTTGGCTGTACTGGGTTGTACTGGGCTGTACTGGGCTGTGCTGGGCTGTATTGTATTGTGCTGGGTTGTACTTGGCTGTACTTGGCTGTACTGGGCTGTACTGGGCTGTACTGGGCTGTATTGTATTGTGCTGGGTTGTACTGGGCTGTACTGGGTTGTACTGGGCAGCATTGTATTGTGCTGGGTTGTACTTGGCTGTACTGGGCTGTACTGGGCTGTACTGGGCTGTACTGGGCTGTATTGTATTGTGATGGGCTGTACTTGGCTGTACTGGGTTGTACTGGGCAGCATTGTATTGTGCTGGGTTGTACTGGGCTTTACTGGGCTGTATTGTATTGTGCTGGGCTGTATTGTGTTGTACTGGGCTGTATTGTATTGTGCTGGATTGTACTGTGTTGTACTGGGCTGTACTGGGCTGTATTGTATTGTGCTGGGTTGTACTTGGCTGTACTGGGCTGTATTGTATTGTGATGGGCTGTACTGGGCTGTACTGGGCTGTATTGTATTGTGCTGGATTGTACTGTGTTGTACTGGGCTGTACTGGGCTGTACTGGGCTGTACTGGGCTGTATTGTATTGTGCTGGGCTGTACTGGGCTGTACTGGGCTGTACTGGGCTGTATTGTATTGTGCTGGGTTGTACTTGGCTGTACTGGGCTGTATTGTATTGTGATGGGCTGTACTGGGCTGTACTGGGCTGTACTGGGCTGTATTGTATTGTGATGGGCTGTACTTGGCTGTGCTGGGTTGTACTGGGCTGTACTGGGTTGTACTGGGCTGTATTGTATTGTGCTGGGCTGTACTGGGCTGTATTGTATTGTGCTGGGTTGTACTGGGCTGTACTGGGCTGTATTGTATTGTGCTGTGCTGGACTGGGCTGTACTGGGTTGTACTGGGCTGTACTGGGTTGTACTGGGCTGTACTGGGCTGTATTGTATTGTGCTGGGCTGTACTGGGCTGTACTGGGCTGTGCTGGGTTGTACTGGGCTGTACTGGGCTGTATTGTATTGTGCTGTGCTGTACTGGGTTGTACTGGGTTGTACTGGGCTGTATTGTATTGTGCTGTGCTGTACTGGGCTGTACTGGGTTGTACTGGGCTGTACTGGGTTGTACTGGGCTGTACTGGGCTGTATTGTATTGTGCTGGATTGTACTGGGCTGTATTGTATTGTGCTGGGCTGTGCTGGGTTGTACTGGGCTGTATTGTATTGTGCTGTGCTGTACTGGGTTGTACTGGGTTGTACTGTGCTGTACTGGGCTGTATTGTATTGTGCTGGGCTGTGCTGGGTTGTACTGGGCTGTATTGTATTGTGCTGTGCTGTACTGGGTTGTACTGGGTTGTACTGGGCTGTATTGTATTGTGCTGTGCTGTACTGGGTTGTACTGGGTTGTACTGGGTTGTACTGGGCTGTACTGGGCTGTATTGTATTGTACTGGGTTGTACTGGGCTGTACTGGGTTGTACTGGGCTGTACTGGGCTGTATTGTATTGTGCTGTGCTGTACTGGGTTGTACTGGGTTGTACTGTGCTGTACTGGGCTGTATTGTATTGTGCTGGGTTGTACTGGGCTGTACTGGGCTGTATTGTATTGTGCTGGGTTGTACTGGGCTGTACTGGGCTGTATTGTATTGTGCTGTGCTGTACTGGGTTGTACTGGGTTGTACTGTGCTGTACTGGGCTGTATTGTATTGTGCTGGATTGTACTGGGCTGTACTGGGCTGTACTGGGCTGTATTGTATTGTGCTGGATTGTACTGGGCTGTACTGTGTTGTACTGGGCTGTACTGTGCTGTACTGGGCTGTATTGTATTGTGCTGGATTGTACTGGGTTGTACTGGGCTGTGCTGTGTTGTACTGGGCTGTATTGTATTGTGCTGGGTTGTACTGGGCTGTACTGGGCTGTACTGTGTTGTACTGGGCTGTATTGTATTGTGCTGGGTTGTACTGGGTTGTACTGGGGTGTATTGTATTGTGCTGGGTTGTACTGGGTTGTACTGGGTTGTATTGTATTGTGCTGGGTTGTACTGGGTTGTACTGGGCTGTATTGTATTGTGCTGGGCTGTACTGTGCTGTACTGGGTTGTACTGGGCTGTATTGTATTGTGCTGGGTTGTACTGGGTTGTACTGGGCTGTACTGGGCTGTACTGGGCTGTATTGTATTGTGCTGGGTTGTACTGGGTTGTACTGGGCTGTATTGTATTGTGCTGGGCTGTACTGTGCTGTACTGGGTTGTACTGGGCTGTATTGTATTGTGCTGGGTTGTACTGGGTTGTACTGGGCTGTACTGGGCTGTACTGGGCTGTATTGTATTGTGCTGGGTTGTACTGGGTTGTACTGGGCTGTATTGTATTGTGCTGGGTTGTACTGGGTTGTACTGGGCTGTACTGGGCTGTACTGGTTTGTACTGGGCTGTATTGTATTGTGCTGGGTTGTACTGGGTTGTACTGGGCTGTACTGGTTTGTACTGTGGAATGATGTGTTCGGCTGGGATTCACCGGCGATCTTCGCCTCAGCCATTCGGCAGCGAACCTGCAGTTCCACCAGCCCACTGTTCACTGTCAGCCCCCTTTCCCACCCCCCCCCACGCCCCCACGGCCCCCCCGTCCCCACCCCTAACGCCACCCACCCATCTCCCCCGCTCCCTTGGCCGAAAGTGCCGCGCGCCGTCCGTTTCGGAGAGGGCGTCGCGTCCGGCCTCCGCTCCCGACGTGGAGCCTGGCGAGGAGATCCACTCGGAGTGAGGGAGAGACGTGCAAAGCGGACAGCCGGGAATAGAGCCCGTGGGCGAGAGCCGGAGCGACAGACGAGTTTCGGATACGAGTCAGCGCTCAACATCCACAACAACACAGTCTTGTGTTTACACAGGGCTCCTCGGGTGAGAGATGGGGGGGGCCGGGGGCGGTGGCGGGTGCGGGACAAAGCAGCTCGCGCTTTACCTTCAGCAAGTTTATTCTACGTCCGGCTGAGCAGAGGTGCGGACTCCTTATCGGTTGCCCCCCCACCCCACCCCCGTGGCAACGCCACCAGCTGACAGCCTTAATGTTCGATCGGAGGTGGAGCCGATGACTGTTCCTTTCCCGCAAAGAAGGGAAAAACCTGGAAAAGCGAAATGGCAGCCACGCGCTTGCTATTGCGCCGGCACAGCCCTGCGTTTGCTGTTGCGCAGGCACAGCCTTGCGCTTGCTATTGCGCCGACACAGACACGCGCTTGCTATTGCGCCGACGCAGACACGCGCTTGCTATTGCGCCGACGCAGACACGCGCTTGCTGTTGCACGACACAGCCATGCGCTTGCTACTGCGCCGACGCAGACATGGGCTTGATGCTTTTATCAGCGCCTTGAAGGACGAGGGGGAGTGAGAGAGACGGAGGGGTTCGGGACGGGAATTCCAGAGCTCGGGGGGAACCCCCCCCCCCAACCCCCAGGCATCTGAAGGTACGGTGGCCAATGGGAATCTGGGAGGCATGAGCGAGTGGCCGGATTGGAGGGTTGTAGGGGGCTGGAGGAGGTTACAGAGATAGGGAGGTGTGTAGGGGGCTGGAGGAGGTTACAGAGATAGGGAGGGTTGTAGGGGGCTGGAGGAGGTTACAGAGATAGGGAGGGGTGTAGGGGACTGGAGGAGGTTACAGAGATAGGGCGGGTTGTAGGGGGCAGGAGGAGGTTACAGAGATAGGGAGGGGTGTAGGGGGCTGGAGGAGGTTACAGAGATAGGGAGGGTTGTAGGGGCTGGAGGAGGTTACAGAGATAGGGAGGGGTGTAGGGGGGCTGGAGGAGGTTACAGAGATAGGGAGGGTTGTAGGGGCTGGAGGAGGTTACAGAGATAGGGAGGGGTGTAGGGGGGCTGGAGGAGGTTACAGAGATAGGGAGGGGTGTAGGGGCTGGAGGAGGTTACAGAGA
>NW_027308473.1:55000-57500 GCF_047496885.1 Scyliorhinus torazame
GCGCTCCCTCAGCACTGACCCTCCCACAGTGCGGAGCTCCCTCAGCACCGACCCTCCCACAGTGCGGCGCTCCCTCAGCACTGACCCTCCCACAGTGCGGCACTCCCTCAGCACTGACCCTCCCACAGTGCGGCGCTCCCTCAGCACTGACCCTCCCACAGTGCGGCACTGTCTCTCTCTCTGTCTCTCTCTCTCTCTGGCTCTCTCTGTCTCTCTCTCTGTCTCTCTCTGTCTCTCTCTCTGTCTCTCTGTGTCTCTGTCTCTCTCTCTCTCTGTCTCTCTCTCTCTCTCTCTCTGTCTCTCTCTCTGTCTCTCTCTGTCTCTCTCTCTCTCTCTCTGTCTCTCTCTCTCTTCTCTCTCTCTGTCTCTCTCTCTCTCTCTCTCTGACTCTCTCTCTCTGTCTCTCTCTCTCTCTCTCTGTCTCTCTCTCTCTCTCTCTCTCTCTGTCTCTCTCTCTCTCTCTCTCTCTGTCTCTCTGTGTCTCTGTCTCTCTCTCTCTCTGTCTCTCTCTCTGTCTCTCTCTCTGTCTCTCTCTCTCTCTGTCTCTCTGTCTCTCTCTCGGTCTCTCTCTCTGTCTCTCTGTGTCTCTGTCTCTCTCTCTGTCTCTCTCTCTCTCTCTGTCTCTCCCTCTGTCTCTCTCTCTGTCTCTCTCTCGTCTCTCTCTCTGTCTCTCTCTGTGTCTCTCTCTCTCTGTCTCTCTGTGTCTCTGTCTCTCTCTCTGTCTCTCTGTGTCTCTGTCTCTCTCTCTGTCTCTCTCTCGGTCTCTCTCTCTGTCTCTCTGTGTCTCTGTCTCTCTCTCTGTCTCTCTCTCTCTCTCTCTGTCTCTCCCTCTGTCTCGCTCTCCCCCCCCATTCCGACAGATGACACCACCTGTTTGTGGATGTTCTGTGGTGGGGAGTTTGTGAGATTGGAGACAGATATCTCATCTCAGTGCGTTTCGCCCCCTGCACCTGCCTGTGCGCCGAGGGGTGATGTTGGACATCACTTTGCGCCTGTCCCGGGTGAGGTTACCGAGTTAGCGACAGATCCTGCTGCCTGAGCCCCCTTCCCAGGCACAATGGTGTACCCAGCTACGAGGCACAGACTGTCCCAGAATTAGCCTACACCACGGAATACCTGGAGTAGTGTGTTCAGTTTTGGTCTCCTTACCTGGGAAAGGACGTACTGGCACTGGAGGGGTGTGCAGAGGAGATTCACTCGGTTAATCCCAGAGCTGAAGGGGTTGGATTACGAGGAGAGGTTGAGTAGACTGGGACTGTACTCATTGGAATTTAGAAGGATGCGGGGGGGGGATCTTGTAGAAACATTATGAAGGGAATAGATAGGATAGATGCGGGCAGGTTGTTTCCACTGGCGGGTGAAAGCAGAACTAGGGGGCATAGTCTCAAAATAAGGGGAAGTAGATTTAGGACTGAGTTTAGGAGGAACTCCTTCACCCAAAGGGTTGTGAATCTCTGGAATTCCTTGCCCAGTGAAGCAGTAGAGGCTCCTTCATTAAATGTTTTTAAGATAAAGATAGATAGTTTTTTGATGAATTAAGGGTTATGGTGTTCGGGCCGGAAAGTGGAGCTGAGTCCACAAAAGATCAGCGACGATCTCATTGAATGGGTGGGGCAGGGCTCGAGGGGCCAGATGGCCGACTCCTGCTCCTAGTTCTCATGTTATCAATAGGCCCCATCGAAGTGGGAGGGTCGGTGCTGAGGGAGCGCCGCACTGTGGGAGGGTCAGCGCTGAGGGAGCGCCGCACTGTGGGAGGGTCAGTGCTGAGGGAACTCCGCACTGTGGGAGGGTCAGTGCTGAGGGAGCTCCGCACTGTGGGAGGGTCAGTGCTGAGGGGGCTCCGCACTGTGGGAGGGTCAGTGCTGAGGGAGCGCCGCACTGTGGGAGGGTTGGTGCTGAGGGAGCGCCACACTGTGGGAGGGTCGGTGCTGAGGGAGCTCCGCACTGTGGGAGGGTCAGTGCTGAGGGAGCTCCGCACTTGTGGGAGGGTCAGTGCTGAGGGAGCTCCGCACTGTGGGAGGGTCAGTGCTGAGGGAGCGCCGCACTGTGGGAGGGTCAGTGCCGAGGGAGCTCCGCACTGTGGGAGAGTCAGTGCTGAGGGAGCGCCGCACTGTGGGAGGGTCGGTGCTGAGGGAGCGCCGCACTGTGGGCTTACATTAACACTGCGATGAAGTTACTGTGAAAAGCCCCTAGTCGCCACACTCCGGCGCCTGTCCGCGTACACAGAGGGAGAATTCAGAAAATCCAATTCACCCTGACAGCACGTCTTTAGGGACTCGAGACAGGGAGGGGTTGTAGGGGGCAGCAGCTGGGCCGAGGGGCCCCGGAGAGAGATGGGGGTGGGTGTGGGGGGGGGAGCATTGCTGGAGGCGAGACGAGCTCCTTATCTGAGCGGGAAGGAAAGGCTGCCGGGTGCAAGGATTGTCGAGCGATAGGGAGCATTGTCCCATTCAGCCCCCTCCTCCTCCTCGAGCCAGTTACACAGGAACAGGAGGATCCC
>NW_027308473.1:62500-82500 GCF_047496885.1 Scyliorhinus torazame
CACTGTGGGAGGGTCAGTGCTGAGGGAGTGCCGCACTGTGGGAGGGTCAGTGCTGAGGGAGCTCCGCACTGTGGGAGGGTCAGTGCTGAGGGAGTGCCGCACTGTGGGAGGGTCAGTGATGAGGGAGCTCCGTACTATGGGAGGGTCGGTGCTGAGGGAGCTCCGCACTGTGGGAGGGTCAGTGCTGAGGGAGCGCCGCACTGTGGGAGGGTCAGTGCTGAGGGAGCTCCGCACTGTGGGAGGGTCAGTGCTGAGGGAGCGCCGCACTGTGGGAGGGTCAGTGCTGAGGGAGCGCCGCACTGTGGGAGGGTCAGTGCTGAGGGAGCGCCGCACTGTGGGAGGGTCAGTGCTGAGGGAGCTCCGCACTGTGAGAGGGTCAGTGCTGAGGGAGCTCCGCACTGTGGGAGGGTCAGTGCTGAGGGAGCTCCGCACTGTGGGAGGGTCAGTGCTGAGGGAGTGCCGCACTGTGGGAGGGTCAGTGCTGAGGGAGTGCCGCACTGTGGGAGGGTCAGTGCTGAGGGAGCTCCGCACTGTGGGAGGGTCAGTGCTGAGGGAGCGCCGCACTGTGGGAGGGTCAGTGCTGAGGGAGCGCCGCACTGTGGGAGGGTCAGTGCTGAGGGAGCTCCGCACTGTGGGAGGGTCAGTGCTGAGGGAGCTCCGCACTGTGGGAGGGTCAGTGCTGAGGGAGCTCCGCACTGTGGGAGGGTCAGTGCTGAGGGAGCGCCGCACTGTGGGAGGGTCGGGGCTGAGGGAGCGCCGCACTGTGGGAGGGTCAGTGCTGAGGGAGCACCGCACTGTGGGAGGGTCAGTGCTGAGGGAGCGCCGCACTGTGGGAGGGTCAGTGCTGAGGGAGCGCCGCACTGTGGGAGGGTCGGTGCTGAGGGAGCGCCGCACTGTGGGAGGGTCAGTGCTGAGGGAGCGCCGCACTGTGGGAAGGTTGTGCTAGGTCCTCTCTTGACGATGGAACTCGGCCTCCCATGTTGGGGGGGAGGAGTGTGTGTGTCTGCGCGTTTTTTTAAAAACAATAACTGTGGTGGGTTTGGTTAATTGACCCGGATGGAAGTCAGTGATTGTACTCGGAGAGAGAGAGAGAGACTATCAGCAGGGAAAGGCAGACAGCGTCTCAGAGATCGTGTTGAGCGATCGGGGGGTGCAACCGAGACCCCGAAGCGATGGACAGAGAGGGACAGCGAGGGTGAAGGAGCTGTGGTCTCGGCCAAGTTTGCAAAATCCTCTCCCCACACTAACGGTCAGTGGGGGTTTTTTCGAACGGATATAATTTAAACGAGCGAGGAACTTTCGAGATCTGCTCCCAACGTCCTCATACTCCTGCTCTGTCTCTCTGTCTCTGTCTCTGTCTCTCTCTCTCTCTGTCTCTCTGTCTCTCTGTCTCTTTCTGTCTCTGTCTCTGTCTCTGTCTCTCTCTCTCTGTCTCTCTCTCTCTGTCTCTCTCTCTCTGTCTCTGTCTCACTCTCACTCTCTCTCTCTCTCTCTCTGTCTCTCCCTCTCTCTGTCTCTCACTCTCTGTCTCTGTCTCACTCTCTCTCTGTCTCTGTCTCTCTCTGTCTCTCTCTGTGTCTCTCTCTCTGTCTGTCTCTCTGTCTCTCTCTCTGTGTCTCGCTCTCTGTCTCTCTCTCTGTCTCTCTCTCTCTGTCTCTCTCTCTCTCTGTCTCTCTCTCTCTGTCTCTCTCTCTGTCTCTCTCTGTGTCTCTCTCTCTCTGTCTCTCTCTCTCTCTCTCTGTCTCTCTCTGTGGCTCTCTCACTATCTCTCTCTCTCCATCTGTAAGCCCGACGGAGACCTCAACTTTTAATCGCTGTGCCTTCTCTCTGTCTGCTCATCCTCAACTGCATCTCACTGTGCCATGGGAACAAAGTCCCCTCAGAGACACGCTCCCCAGGAGTCAGCACTGTGGGAGGGTCAGTGCTGAGGGAGCTCCGCACTGTGGGAGGGTCGGTGCTGAGGGAGCTCCGCACTGTGGGAGGGTCAGTGCTGAGGGAGCTCCGCACTGTGGGAGGGTCAGTGCTGAGGGAGCTCCGCACTGTGGGAGGGTCAGTGCTGAGGGAGAGCCGCACTGTGGGAGGGTCAGTGCTGAGGGAGAGCCGCACTGTGGGAGGGTCGGTGCTGAGGGAGAGCCGCACTGTGGGAGGGTCGGTGCTGAGGGAGCGCCGTACTGTGGGAGGGTCAGTGCTGAGGGAGCGCCGCACTGTGGGAGGGTCAGTGCTGAGGGAGCGCCGCACTGTGGGAGGGTCGGTGCTGAGGGAGCTCCGCACTGTGGGAGGGTCGGTGCTGAGGGAGCTCCGCACTGTGGGAGGGTCCGTGCTGAGGGAGCGCCGCACTGTGGGAGGGTCAGTGCTGAGGGAGTGCCGCACTGTGGGAGGGTCGGTGCTGAGGGAGCGCCGCACTGTGGGAGGGTCAGTGCTGAGGGAGCGCCGCACTGTGGGAGGGGTCAGTGCTGAGGGAGCGCCGCACTGTGGGAGGGTCGGTGCTGAGGGAGCGCCGCACTGTGGGAGGGTCAGTGCTGAGGGAGCTCCGCACTGTGGGAGGGTCGGTGCTGAGGGAGCGCCGCACTGTGGGAGGGTCGGTGCTGAGGGAGCGCCGCACTGTGGGAGGGTCGGTGCTGAGGGAGCTCCGCACTGTGGGAGGGTCGGTGCTGAGGGAGCGCCGCACTGTGGGAGGGTCAGTGCTGAGGGAGCGCCGCACTGTGGGAGGGTCGGTGCTGAGGGAGCTCCGCACTGTGGGAGGGTCGGTGCTGAGGGAGCGCCGCACTGTGGGAGGGTCGGTGCTGAGGGAGCGCCGCACTGTGGGAGGGTCGGTGCTGAGGGAGCGCCGCACTGTGGGATGGTCGGTGCTGAGGGAGCTCCGCACTGTGGGATGGTCGGTGCTGAGGGAGCGCCGCACTGTGGGAGGGTCGGTGCTGAGGGAGCGCCGCACTGTGGGAGGGTCGGTGCTGAGGGAGCTCCGCACTGTGGGATGGTCGGTGCTGAGGGAGCGCCGCACTGTGGGAGGGTCGGTGCTGAGGGAGCGCCGCACTGTGGGAGGGTCGGTGCTGAGGGAGCTCCGCACTGTGGGATGGTCGGTGCTGAGGGAGCGCCGCACTGTGGGAGGGTCAGTGCTGAGGGAGCTCCGCACTGTGGGAGGGTCAGTGCTGAGGGAGCTCCGCACTGTGGGAGGGTCAGTGCTGAGGGAGCGCCGCACTGTGGGAGGGTCGGTGCTGAGGGAGCGCCGCACTGTGGGAGGGTCGGTGCAGACTCAGACAAACTCACTTCCACACACATTCACACACAGACACTGGGACACAGGCGTGCCGTCCCTCATGGCGAAAAATATTGTTTCGGAAAGAAAGACAGTGTGAATTCCCCCACCCCCCCCCCCGCCCCCCACGCACCGCAGCATCTCTGGAAAGTTTGAAGCTTTCGAAAGAATAGGTTCGAACCCGCAGCTACGAGTAACGGAAACTGTGAGCTGGGCCCCGATAGGTGAGGCAAGCGGTGAGATTCTCGATGAATGTCGGCTCCCGTCTTGAGATTCACTACAGGTTTCAGCGAGCAGCGAAAACAAGTGCTGACAATTTCTCAGTTTCAATTGCGTCCACGATATCCTGTATGCCAAGCCAAAAACTGAAACCACAGGCTGGAGTTCCCCCGGGGGGTGGGGGGCGAGAGCCGAAGGGAGCTCCGCACTGTGGGAGGGTCAGTGCTGAGGGAGCTCCGCACTGTGGGAGGGTCAGTGCTGCGGGAGCTCCGCACTGTGGGAGGGTCAGTGCTGAGGGAGCACCGCACTGTGAGAGGGTCAGTGATGAGGGATCTCCGCATTGTGGGAGGGTCAGTGCTGAGGGAGCGCCGCACTGTGGGAGGGTCAGTGCTGAGGGAGCTCCGCACTGTGGGAGGGTCAGTGCTGAGGGAGCTCCGCACTGTGGGAGGGTCGGGGCTGAGGGAGCGCCGCACTGTGGGAGGGTCAGTGCTGAGGGAGCGCCGCACTGTGGGAGGGTCAGTGCTGAGGGAGCTCCGCACTGTGGGAGGGTCAGTGCTGAGGGAGCGCCGCACTGTGGGAGGGTCAGTGCTGAGGGAGCGCCGCACTGTGGGAGGGTCAGTGCTGAGGGAGCTACACACTGGGTCTTTTTCTGGTTGGCTGGGAGTTGACGGGCGTTCCACGGGGAACCACAGTGGGACCCAGGCTGTTTACAATTTATCTAAATGACTTGGATGAAGGGGCACAGAGATACCTGGGAATATTAGACGGTTGGAGGCTTCAAGGGGCTACAGACGGCTTGAGCGAGGTGGCAAAGATCTGGGGTTTGGAGTGTCAAGTGGGAGAATTGTCCGTTTCGGCAGGAATGATAAAGCAGCTGATTACCTAAATGGTGGGAGATCGCAGAGCTCGGAGAGGCAGAGGTGATCTGGGTGTGCCGATCCATGAATCACAGGAGCCTCGTATCCAGGCACAGCGAGTAATTAGGAAAGAACGTTATCGTTCATCGCGAGGGGGATTCGATTACAAAAGTGGGGAGGTTATTGATTCAGTCCTACGGGGAGGGGCGTGGGTGAGAGCCCATCTGTGTTGTGGACGGTGTTGTGGTCTCCTTAACTAAGGAAGGGCATCGGGAGCGGTTCGGAGAATGTTCACCGCACCGACAGGAGGAGCGAGCGGATTGTCCGATGAGGGAAGGTTCGGGGAGGCTAGGTTTGTATCTGTGGGGAGTTCCCAGCAGAGTGAGAGGCGGCTCCATCGAAATCCTTCGGATCCCGAAGGTTCCAGGGCATCACTGCAGGAGTTCCTCAGGGTCGTGTCCTCGGCCCCAGCCATCTTCAGCTGCTTCATCAGTGACCTGCCTTCCATCGTAGGTCGGAGGTGTTTGCAGACGACCGCACGATGCTCAGCACCATTCGCGACTCCTCAGACACTGAAGCAGTCCCTGTCCAAATGCAGCGAGACCCGGACAATCTCCAGGCTCGGGGCTGACAAGTGGCAAGTTACATTCGCGCCACACAAGTGCCATGCAATGACCATCTCCGACAAGAGAGGATCTAACCATCGCCCCTCGCCATTATCATCGATGAATCTCTCACCACTATCGACATCCTGGGGGTTACCATTGATCAGAAACTGAACTGGACCCAGCCGTATAAATACTGCGGCTCCCAGAGCAGGTCATCAGACCATAAGACATGGGAGCAGATGTTGGCCACTCGGCCCATCGAGTCTGCTCCGCCATTCAATCATGGCTGATATTTTCTCATCCCCATTCTCCTGCCTTCTCCCCATGACCCCTGATCCCCTTATTGATCAAGAGCCAATCTATCTCTGTCTTAAAGACACTCAGTGATTTGGCCTCCACAGCCTTCTGCGGCAAAGAGTTCCACAGATTCCCCCCCCCCCTCTGGCTGAAGAAATTCCTCCCCGTCTCTGTTTTGAAGCCTTCAGTCTGAGATGGTGTCCTCTGCTTCTAGTTTCTCCTACAAGTGGAAACATCCACGTCCGCTCTATCCCAGGCCTCGCAGTATCCTGTAAGTTTCAATAAGATCCCCCCCCCCGTCCTTCTAAACTCCAACGAGCGCGGACCCAGAGTCCTCGACCGCTTCCTCGTACGGCGACCTCTTCGTTCCGGGGATCGTCCTCGCGAACCTCCCTCTGGACCCCTTTCCGAGGCCCCAGCCCGTCCTTCCTTAGACACGGGGGGGCCCCCGAAACCGCTCACCCCGCTCCGAACGGGGCCTGAGCGGAGCCTCAGGAGTACGTCCCTGGTCTTGTATTCGCCCCCGCTCCCCCCCCCCCACCCTCCCAACCGAGTCCCCCCTTTGGGCTCCAGCTCTCTGTAGCCTCGCTCTATTTGAATAACAAGCAGCCCTCTCGCTCCCTCTTCCGAAACGAACAAACTCTCGTTTTCCCCCGTCAAATTCCACTTGCCAATTTCCTGCTTGCATACCCCCTTCGATAGCTCTCTGCGGGCTATTTATGTCCTCATGGCCAGGTGGGAGGACGGGGGTGGGGGTTGCGGGGGGGGGGGGGGGGGGGTATTGAGTTGGTTGGGATGAGTTGGGTTGAGTTTTTAAAAATAAATTTAGAGTAGCCGATTCTCTTTTCCAATTAAGGGGCAATTTATCGCGGCCAATCCACCGACCCTGCACATCTTTTTGGGTTGTGGGGGTGAGACCCACGCAGACGCGGGGAGAATGTGCAAGCTCCACACGGACAGTAACCCGGGGCCAGGATTGAACCCGGGTCCTCCGCGCCGTGAGGCAGCAGTGCTAACCCACTGCGCCACCATGCCACCCTGAATTGAGTTGGGTTGGAATGGTTTGAGTTGGGATGGGTTGGGTTGGGATGGGCCGTACTAGGTAGGGTTGAGTTAAGTCGAGGTGAGTTGGGTTCTGTTGAGTTGGGATGAGGTTGGGTTGGGTTGGAATGGGTTGAGTTGGGTGAGTTGGTTTGGGTTGGAATGTGTTGGGTTGGGTTGGGATGGGTTGGGTTGGGTTGTGTTGGGATGGGTTGAGTTGAGTTGGGATGGGTTGGAATGGGATGGGTTGGGTTGGGTTGGAATGTGTTGGGTTGGGTTCGATAGTGTTGAGTTGAGTTGGGTTGGGTTCAATAGTGTTGAGTTGAGTTGGGTTGGGATGGGTTGAGTTGGGTTGAGATGGGTTGGGTTGGGTTGGAATGGGATGAGTTGGGTTGGGTTGGGTTGGGTGAGTTGGGTTGAGATGGGTTGGGTTGGGTTGGAATGGGATGAGTTGGGTCGGGTTGGGTTGGGTGAGTTGGGTTGGGTTGAGTTGGGTTGGGTTGGGATGGGTTGAGTTGGGTTGAGATGGGTTGGGTTGGGTTGGAATGGGATGAGTTGGGTTGGGTTGTGTTGGGTGAGTTGGGTTGGGTTGAGTTGGGTTGGGTTGGGTTGAGTTGGATGAGTTGGGTTGGGTTGGAATGTGTTGAGTTGGGTTGGGTTGAGTTGGGTGAGTTGGGTTGGGTTGGAATGTGTTGAGTTGGGTTGGGATGGGTTGAGTTGGGTGAGTTGGGTTGGGTTGGCTAGTGTTGAGTTGGGTTGGGTTGGGTTGAGTTGGGTGAGTTGGTTTGGGTTGGAATGTGTTGAGTTGGGTTGGGATGGGTTGAGTTGGGTGAGTTGGGTTGGGTTGGGTTGAGTTGGGTGAGTTGGGTTGGGTTGGAATGTGTTGAGTTGGGTTGGGATGGGTTGAGTTGGGTGAGTTGGGTTGGGTTGGCTAGTGTTGAGTTGGGTTGGGTTGGGTTGAGTTGGGTGAGTTGGTTTGGGTTGGAATGTGTTGAGTTGGGTTGGGATGGGTTGAGTTGGGTGAGTTGGGTTGGGTTGGGTTGAGTTGGGTGAGTTGGTTTGGGTTGGAATGTGTTGAGTTGGGTTGGGATGGGTTGAGTTGGGTTGAGATGGGTTGGGTTGGGTTGGAATGGGATGAGTTGGGTTGGGTTGGGTTGGGTGTGTTGGGTTGGGTTGAGTTGGGTTGGGTTGGGTTGGGTTGAGTTGGATGAGTTGGGTTGGGTTGGAATGTGTTGAGTTGGGTTGGGTTGGCTAGTGTTGAGTTGGGTTGGGTTGGGTTGAGTTGGGTGAGTTGGTTTGGGTTGGAATGTGTTGAGTTGGGTTGGGATGGGTTGAGTTGGGTGAGTTGGGTTGGGTTGGCTAGTGTTGAGTTGGGTTGGGTTGGGTTGGAATGGGATGAGTTGGGTTGGGTTGGATAGTGTTGAGTTGAGATGGGATGGGATGAGTTGAGTTGGGTTGTGTTGGGATGGGTTGGAATGGGATGAGTTGGGCTGGGATGGAGTGAGTTGGGTTGGGTTGGGTTGGGTTGAGTTGGATGAGTTGGGTTGGGTTGGAATGTGTTGAGTTGGGTTGGGTTGAGTTGGGTGAGTTGGGTTCGGTTGGAATGTGTTGAGTTGGGTTGGGATGGGTTGAGTTGGGTGAGTTGGGTTGGGTTGGCTAGTGTTGAGTTGGGTTGGGTTGGGTTGAGTTGGGTGAGTTGGTTTGGGTTGGAATGTGTTGAGTTGGGTTGGGATGGGTTGAGTTGGGTGAGTTGGGTTGGGTTGGGTTGAGTTGGGTGAGTTGGTTTGGGTTGGAATGTGTTGAGTTGGGTTGGGATGGGTTGAGTTGGGTTGAGATGGGTTGGGTTGGGTTGGAATGGGATGAGTTGGGTTGGGTTGGGTTGGGTGTGTTGGGTTGGGTTGAGTTGGGTTGGGTTGGGTTGGGTTGAGTTGGATGAGTTGGGTTGGGTTGGAATGTGTTGAGTTGGGTTGGGTTGGCTAGTGTTGAGTTGGGTTGGGTTGGGTTGAGTTGGGTGAGTTGGTTTGGGTTGGAATGTGTTGAGTTGGGTTGGGATGGGTTGAGTTGGGTGAGTTGGGTTGGGTTGGCTAGTGTTGAGTTGGGTTGGGTTGGGTTGGAATGGGATGAGTTGGGTTGGGTTGGATAGTGTTGAGTTGAGATGGGATGGGATGAGTTGAGTTGGGTTGTGTTGGGATGGGTTGGAATGGGATGAGTTGGGCTGGGATGGAGTGAGTTGGGTTGGGTTGGGATGGGATGAGTTGGGTTGGGTTGGAATGGGATGAGTTGGGTTGGGCTGGATAGTGTTGAGTTGAGATGGGATGGGATGAGTTGAGTTGGGTTGGGATGGGTTGGGCTGAGTTGGGTGAGTTGAGTTGGGTTGGGATGGATTGGGTTGGGATGGGTTGGGTTGGGATGGGTTGGGTTGGGATGGGTTGATTTGGGTTGTGTTGGGATGGGGTGGGATAGGTTGGAATAGGATGGGTTCAGTTGAGTTGGGATGGGGTGGGTTGAATTTGGGTGCATTGTGATTGGTTGAGTTGGGTTGTGTTGGGATGGGTTGAGTTGGGTTGGAATGGGATGGGTTGGGTTGGATTGGAATTGGATGGGTTGGGTTGGGTTGGAATGGGATGGGATGGGTTGAGCTGTGTTGGGATGGGGTGGGTTGAATTTGGGTGCATTGGGATTGGTTGAGTTGGGTTGTGTTGGGATGGGTTGAGTTGTGTTGGGTTGGGTTTGAATGGGATGGGTTGGGTTGGAATGGGATGGGATGAGTTGGGTTGTGTTGGGATGGATGGGATGGATTGAGTTGAGTTGGGTTGGAATAGAACATAGAACATAGAACATTACAGCGCAGTACAGGCCCTTCGGCCCTCAATGTTGCGCCGACCTGTGAAACCACTCTAAAGACCATCTACACTATTCCCTTATCGTCCATATGTCTATCCAATGACCATTTGAATGCCTTTAGTGTTGGCGAGTCCACTACTGTTGCAGCCCTTACTACTCTCTGAGTAAAGAACCTACCTCTGACATTTGTCTTATATCTATCTCCCCTCAACTTAAAGCTATGTCCCCTCATGCTAGACATCACCATCCAAGGAAAAAGGCTCTCACTGTCCACCCTATCCAATCCTCTGATCATCTTGTATGCCTCAATTAAGTCACCTCTTAACCTTCTTCCCTCTAACAAAAACAGCCTCAAGTCCCTCAGCCTTTCCTCATAAGATCTTCCCTCCATACCAGGCAACATCCTGATAAATCTCCTCTGCACCCTTTCCAATGTTTCCACGTCCTTCCTATAATGCGGCGACCAGAATTGCACGCAATACTCCAAATGCGGCCGCACCAGAGTTTTGTACAGCTGCAACATGACCTCATGGCTCCGAAACTCAATCCCTCCACCAATAAAAGCTAACACACCGTACGCCTTTTTAACAACCCTCTCAAACTGGGTGGCAACTTTCAGGGATCTATGTACATGGACACCGAGATCTCTCTGCTCATCCACACTGCCAAGAATCTTACCATTAGCCCAGTACTTTGTCTTCCTGTTATTCCTTCCAAAATGAATCACCTCACACTTTTCTGCATTAAACTCCATTTCCCACCTCTCAGCCCAGCGCTGCAGCTTATCTACGTCCCTCTGTAACTTGTAACATCCTTCCGCATTGTCCACAACTCCACCGACTTTAGTGTCATCTGCAAATTTAATCACCCATCCTTCTACGCCCTCCTCCAGGTCATTTATAAAAATGACAAACAGCAGTGGCCCCAAAACAGAACCTTGTGGTACACCACTAGTAACTGGACTCCAGTCTGAACATTTCACATCAACCACCACCCTTTGTCTTCTTCCAGCCAGCCAATTTCTGATCCAAACTGCTAAATCACCCTGAATCCTATGCCTCCGTATTTTCTGCAGTAGCCTACCGTGGGGAGCCTTATCAAACGCTTTACTGAAATCCATATACACCACATAGTGTAGGTTAGATGGCTTTTGTTTCGGTGCAACATCGTGGGCCGAAGGGCCTGTACTGCGCTGTATCGTTCTATGTTCTATGTAAGACTTTGCCCACAACAGAAGTAAGGCTCACTGGTCTATAGTTACCGGGATTGTCTCTACTCCCCTTCTTGAACAAGGGGACAACATTTGCTATCCTCCAGTCTTCTGGCACTATTGCTGTAGACAAAGATGACTTAAAGATCAAAGCCAAAGGCTCAGCAACTACCTCCCTAGTTAGAATGGCATGGGTTGAGTTGGGTTGGGTTTGAATGGGATGGGTTGAGTTTGAATGGGATGGGTTGTGTTGGGTTGGGTTGGAATGGGATGGGTTGTGTTGGGTTGGGATGGGATGGGATGGGATGGGTTGTGTTGGGTTGGGATGGGATGGATTGGAATGTGTTGAGTTGGATTGGGTTGGGATGGGATGGGTTGAGTTGGGCTGGGATGGGATGGGTTGGAATGTGTTGAGTTGAGTTGGGTTGAGTTGGGATGTGATGGGTTGGGTTGGGTTTGGATGGGATGGGTTGGAATGTGTTGGGTTGGATTGGGTTGGGATGGGATGGGTTGAGTTGGGCTGGGATGGGATGGGTTGGAATGTGTTGAGTTGAGTTGGGTTGAGTTGGGATGTGATGGGTTGGGTTGGGTTTGGATGGGATGGGTTGGAATGTGTTGGGTTGGGTTGAGTTGGGCTGGGATGGGATGGGTTGAGTTGGGTTTGGATGGGATGGGTTGGAATGTGTTGGGTTGGGTTGAGTTGGGATGGGTTGGGCTGGGGTGAGATGGGATGGGTTGAGTTGGTTTGGGATGGGTTGAGTTGGGTTGGATTGAGTTGGTTCAGTTAAGGGCTGCACGGTGGCGGCACAGTTGTTAGCACTGCTGCCTCACAGCGCTGAGGTCCCAGGTTCATTCCTGGCTCTGTGTCGCTGTCCATGTGGAGTTTGTACATTCTCCCCGTGTTTGTGTGGGTTTCGCCCCCACAACCCAAAGATGTGCAGGCTAGGTGGATTGGCCACACTAAATTGTCCCTTAAATGGAAAAAATGAATTGGGTACTCTAAATTTAAAATAAAAAGTTTGGTGAGTTGGGTTGGGATGGGGTGGGTTGGGTTGAGTTGGGTGAGTTGGGTTGGGATGGATTGCGTTGAGTTGAGTTGAGTTGAGTTGGTTGGGCTGGGCTGGGTTGGGTTGGAATGGGTTGGGTTGGGTTGGTGTTGAGTTGGGTTGGGTTGGAATGGGGTGAGTTGGGTTGGGTTGGAATGGGGTGAGTTGGGTTGGATTGGGTTGAGTTGGGTGAGTTGGGTTGGAATGCGGTGAGTTGGGTTGGGGTGAGTTGGGTTGGATTGGGTTGAGTTGGGTGAGTTGGGTTGGGTTGGGTTGAGTTGGGTTGAGTTGGGTTGGGTTGGGTTGGAATGCGGTGAGTTGGGTTGGGTTGGGTTGGGTTGGGTTGGGATGGGTTGGGTTGGGTTGGTGTTGAGTTGGGTTGGATTGGAATGCGGTGAGTTGGGTTGGGTGAGTTGGGTTGGGTTGGGTTGGGTTGGGATGGGTTGGGTTGGGTTGGGTTGAGTTGGGTTGGGTTGGAATGCGGTGAGTTGGGTTGGGTGAGTTGGGTTGGGTGAGTTGGGTTGGGTTGGTGTTGAGTTGGGTTGGGTTGGAATGCGGTGAGTTGGGTTGGGTGAGTTGGGTTGGGTTGGGATGGGTGAGTTGGGTTGGGTGAGTTGGGTTGGGATGGGTTGGGTTGGGTTGGTGTTGAGTTGGGTTGGGTTGGAATGCGGTGAGTTGGGTTGGTGTTGAGTTGGGTTGGGTTGGAATGCGGTGAGTTGGGTTGGGTGAGTTGGGTTGGGTTGGGTTGGGTTGGGTTGAGTTGGGTTGGGTTGGAATGCGGTGAGTTGGGTTGGGGGAGTTGGGTTGGGTGAGTTGGGTTGGGTTGGTGTTGAGTTGGGTTGGGTTGGAATGCGGTGAGTTGGGTTGGGTGAGTTGGGTTGGGATGGGTTGGGTTGGGTTGGTGTTGAGTTGGGTTGGGTTGGAATGCGGTGAGTTGGGTTGGTGTTGAGTTGGGTTGGGTTGGAATGCGGTGAGTTGGGTTGGGTGAGTTGGGTTGGGTTGGTGTTGAGTTGGGTTGGATTGGAATGCGGTGAGTTGGGTTGGGTGAGTTGGGTTGGGATGGGTTGGGTTGGGTTGGTGTTGAGTTGGGTTGGGTTGGAATGCGGTGAGTTGGGTTGGGTGAGTTGGGTTGGGTTGGGATGGGTGAGTTGGGTTGGGTTGGTGTTGAGTTGGGTTGGGTTGGAATGCGGTGAGTTGGGTTGGGT
The DNA here is from genome assembly GCF_047496885.1 of Scyliorhinus torazame. NCBI lineage: Eukaryota > Metazoa > Chordata > Chondrichthyes > Carcharhiniformes > Scyliorhinidae > Scyliorhinus > Scyliorhinus torazame. The sequence goes on from NW_027308473.1 coordinate 75,081, forward strand.
GAGTTGGGTTGGGTTGGGATGGGTTGGGTTGGGTTGGTGTTGAGTTGGGTTGGGTTGGAATGCGGTGAGTTGGGTTGGGTGAGTTGGGTTGGGTTGGGATGGGTTGGGTTGGGTTGGTGTTGAGTTGGGTTGGGTTGGAATGCGGTGAGTTGGGTTGGGTGAGTTGGGTTGGGTTGGGTTGGGTGAGTTGGGTTGGGTTGGTGTTGAGTTGGGTTGGGTTGGAATGCGGTGAGTTGGGTTGGGTGAGTTGGGTTGGGTTGGGTTGGGTTGGATGTGTTGGTTTGGGTTGGAATGGGGTTAGTTGGGTTGGGATGTGATTGGTTGCGTTGGGTGAGTTGGGAAGGGTTGGGTTGAGTTGGGTGAGTTGGGTTGGGATGGATTGCGTTGAGTTGAGTTGAGTTGAGTTGGTTGGGCTGGGCTGGGTTGGGTTGGAATGGGTTGGGTTGGGTTGGTGTTGAGTTGGGTTGGAATGAGTTGGGGCTGAGTTGGGTTGGGATGGGTTGAGTTGGGTTGGGTTGGAATGCGGTGAGTTGGGTTGGGTGAGTTGGGAAGGGTTGGGTTGAGTTGGGTTGGGATGGGATGAGTTGGGGTGAGTTGGGTTGGGCTGTGTTGGGTGAGTTTAGTTGTGATGGGATGGTTGAGTTGGGTGAGTTGTGTTGTGTTGTGTTGGGTTGGGTGAGTTGTATTGGGTGAGTTTGGGTGAACTGGGTTGGGTGAGTTGGGTTGGGTTGGATGAGTTGGGTTGGGTGAGTTGGGATGGGTTGGGTGAGTTGGGTTGGGTTGGGTGAGTTGGGTTGGGTGAGTTGGGTTGGGTTGAGTTGGATTGAGTTGAGATGAGTTGAGCGAATTGGGTTGGGTTGCTATGGGATGGGTTGAGTTGAGTGGGTTGGGTTGGGATGCGATGGGTTGAGTTGGGTTGGGTTGGGTGGGTTGGGTTGGAATGGGGTGGGTTGAGTTGGGTTGGGATGTGTTGGGTTATGATGCGATTGGTTGCGTTGGGTGAGTTGGGTTGAGTTGGGTGAGTTGTGTTGTGTTGGGTGAGTTGGGTTGGGTTGGGTTGTGTTGGGTGAGTTAGGTTGTGTTGTGTTGGGTGAATTGGGTTGGGTTGCGTTGGGTTGGGTGAGTTGTGTTGTGTTGGGTGAGTTGGGTTGGGTTGCGTTGGGTTGGGTTGGATGAGTTACATAGAACATAGAACGATACAGCGCAGTACAGGCCCTTCGGCCCACGATGTTGCACCAAAACAAAAGCCATCTAACCTACACTATACCATTATCATCCATATGTTTATCCAATAAACTTTTAAATGCCCTCAATGTTGGCGAGTTCACTACTGTAGCAGGTAGGGCATTCCACGGCCTCACTACTCTTTGCGTAAAGAACCTACCTCTGACCTCTGTCCTATATCTATTACCCCTCAGTTTAAAGTTATGTCCCCTCATGCCAGCCATTGCCATCCGCGGGAGAAGGCTCTCACTGTCCACCCTATCCAACCCCCTGATCATTTTGTATGCCTCTATTAAGTCTCCTCTTAACCTTCTTCTCTCCAACGAAAACAAACTCAAGTCCATCAGCCTTTCCTCATAAGATTTTCCCTCCATACCAGGCAACATCCTGGTAAATCTCCTCTGCACCCGCTCCAAAGCCTCCACGTCCTTCCTATAATGTGGTGACCAGAACTGTACGCAATACTCCAAATGCGGCCGTACCAGAGTTTTGTACAGCTGCAACATGACCTCCCGACTCCGGAACTCAATCCCTCTACCAATAAAGGCCAACACTCCATAGGCCTTCTTCACAACCCTATCAACCTGGGTGGCAACTTTCAGGGATCTATGTACATGGACACCTAGATCCCTCTGCTCATCCACACTTTCAAGAACTTTACCATTAGCCAAATATTCTGCATTCCTGTTATTCCTTCCAAAGTGAATCACCTCACACTTCTCTACATTAAACTCCATTTGCCACCTCTCAGCCCAGCTCTGCAGCTTATCTATATCCCTCTGTAACCTGCTACATCCTTCCACACTATCGACAACACCACCGACTTTAGTATCGTCTGCAAATTTACTCACCCACCCTTCTGCGCCTTCCTCTAGGTCATTGATAAAAATGACAAACAGCAACGGCCCCAGAACAGATCCTTGTGGTACTCCACTTGTGACTGTACTCCATTCTGAACATTTCCCATCAACCACCACCCTCTGTCTTCTTTCAGCTAGCCAATTTCTGATCCACATCTCTAAATCACCCTCAAACCCCAGCCTCCGTATTTTCTGCAATAGCCTACCGTGGGGAACCTTATCAAACGCTTTGCTGAAATCCATATACACCACATCAACTGTTCTACCCTCGTCTACCTGTTCAATCACCTTCTCAAAGAACTCAATAAGGTTTGTGAGGCATGACCTACCCTTCACAAAACCATGCTGACTATCCCTGATCATATTATTCCTATCTAGATGATTATAAATCTTGTCTCTTATAATCCCCTCCAAGGCTTTACCCACTACAGACGTGAGGCTCACCGGTCTATAGCTGCCGGGGTTGTCTCTGCTCCCCTTTTTGAACAAAGGGACCACATTTGCTATCCTCCAGTCCTCTGGCACTATTCCTGTAGCCAATGATGACATAAAAATCAAAGCCAAGTTGTGTTGGGTTGTGTTGGGTTGTGTTGGGTGAGTTGTGTTGTGTTGGGTGAGTTGGGTTGGTTGGGTTGGGTTGGGTTGTGTTGGGTGAGTTGGGTTGTGTTGGGTGAGTTGGGTTGGATGAATTGGGATGGGTTGGGTTGGGTTGTGTTGTATTGGGTTGTGTTGGGTGAGTTGGGTTGTGTTGGGTGAGTTGGGTTGTGTTGGATGAGTTGTGTTGGGTTGTGTTGGGTTGGGTGAGTTGGGTTGGGTTGGGTGAGTTGTGTTGTGTTGGGTGAGTTGGGTTGGGTTGGATGAGTTGGGTTGTGTTGGGTTGGGTGAGTTGGGTTGGGTTGGGTGAGTTGGGTTGTGTTGGGTGAGTTGGGTTGGGTGAGTTGGGTTGTGTTGGGTGAGTTGGGTTGTGTTGGGTGAGTTGGGTTGGATGAGTTGGGTTGGGTTGTGTTGGGTTGGGTGAGTTGGGTTGTGTTGGGTGAGTTGGGTTGGATGAATTGGGATGGGTTGGGTTGGGTTGTGTTGTGTTGGGTTGGGTTGGATGAGTGGGGTTGGGTTGGGTGAGTTGGGTTGTGTTGGGTGAGTTGGGTTGTGTTGGATGAGTTGTGTTGGGTTGTGTTGGGTGAGTTGGGTTGTGTTGGGTGAGTTGGGTTGTGTTGGATGAGTTGTGTTGGGTTGTGTTGGGTGAGTTGGGTTGTGTTGGGTGAGTTGGGTTGTGTTGGGTGAGTTGGGTTGGATGAATTGGGATGGGTTGGGTTGGGTTGTGTTGTGTTGTGTTGGGTGAGTTGGGTTGTGTTGGATGAGTTGTGTTGGGTTGTGTTGGATTGGGTGAGTTGGGTTGGGTTGGGTGAGTTGGGTTGTGTTGGGTTGAGTTGGGTTGGGTTGGATGAGTTGGGTTGTGTTGGGTTGTGTTGGGTTGGGTGAGTTGGGTTGTGTTGGGTGAGTTGGGTTGGGTTGGTTGGGTTGGGTTGTGTTGGGTGAGTTGGGTTGTGTTGGGTGAGTTGGGTTGTGTTGGGTGAGTTGGGTTGGGTTGGTTGAGTTGGGTTGGGTTGTGTTGGGTGAGTTGGGTTGTGTTGGGTGTGTTGTGTTGGCTGTGTTGGGTGAGTTGGGTTGTGTTGGGTGAGTTGTGTTGTGTTGGGTGTGTTGTGTTGGCTGTGTTGGGTTGTGTTGTGTTGGGTGAGTTGGATGAGTTGGGTTGTGTTGGGTGAGTTGTGTTGTGTTGGGTGAGTTGGGTTGTGTTGGGTGAGTTGGGTTGGGTTGGGTGAGTTGGGATGGGTTGTGTTGGGTTGGGTGAGTTGGGTTGGATGAGTTGGGATGGGTTGGGTTGGGTTGCGTTGGGTTGGGTGAGTTGGGTTGTGTTGGGTGAGTTGGGTTGGGTTGGATGAGTTGGGTTCGTTGGGTTGAGTTGGGTTGGGTTGGATGAGTTGGGTTGGGTTGTGTTGGGTTGGGTGAGTTGGGTTGTGTTGGGTGAGTTGGGTTGGGTTGGTTGGGTTGGGTTGTGTTGGGTGAGTTGGGTTGTGTTGGGTGAGTTGGGTTGGGTTGGTTGAGTTGGGTTGGGTTGTGTTGGGTGAGTTGGGTTGTGTTGGGTGAGTTGTGTTGTGTTGGGTGTGTTGTGTTGGCTGTGTTGGGTTGTGTTGTGTTGGGTGAGTTGGATGAGTTGGGTTGTGTTGGGTGAGTTGGGTTGGGTTGGTTGAGTTGGGTTGTGTTGTGTTGGCTGTGTTGGGTGAGTTGGGTTGTGTTGGGTGAGTTGTGTTGTGTTGGGTGTGTTGTGTTGGCTGTGTTGGGTTGTGTTGTGTTGGGTGAGTTGGATGAGTTGGGTTGTGTTGGGTGAGTTGTGTTGTGTTGGGTGAGTTGGGTTGTGTTGGGTGAGTTGGGTTGGGTTGGGTGAGTTGGGATGGGTTGTGTTGGGTTGGGTGAGTTGGGTTGGATGAGTTGGGATGGGTTGGGTTGGGTTGTGTTGTGTTGGGTGAGTTGGGTTGTGTTGGGTGAGTTGGGTTGGGTGAGTTGGGATGGGTTGGGTTGAGTTGGGTTGGGTTGGATGAGTTGGGTTGGGTTGGGTGAGTTGGGTTGGGTTGTGTTGGGTTGGGTTGGGTGAGTTGGGTTGTGTTGGGTGAGTTGGGTTGTGTTGGGTGAGTTGGGTTGGGTTGTGTTGTGTTGGGTGAGTTGGATGAGTTGGGTTGTGTTGGGTGAGTTGGATGAGTTGGGTTGTGTTGGGTGAGTTGGGTTGGGTGAGTTGGGTTGGGTGAGTTGGGTTGGGTTGTGTTGGGTTGTGTTGTGTTGGGTTGGGTTGGGTTGTGTTGTGTTGTGTTGGGTTGGGTTGTGTTGGATGAGTTGGGTTGGTTGGGTTGAGTTGGGTTGGGTTGGATGAGTTGGGTTGGGTTGTGTTGGGTTGGGTGAGTTGGGTTGGGTTGGGTGAGTTGGGTTGTGTTGGGTGAGTTGGGTTGGGTGAGTTGGGTTGGATGAGTTGGGTTGGGTTGTGTTGGGTTGGGTGAGTTGGGTTGGGTTGGGTGAGTTGGGTTGTGTTGGGTGAGTTGGGTTGGATGAGTTGGGTTGTGTTGGGTGAGTTGGGTTGTGTTGGGTGAGTTGGGTTGGGTTGGTTGGGTTGGGTTGTGTTGTGTTGGGTGAGTTGTGTTGTGTTGGGTGAGTTGGGTTGTGTTGGGTGAGTTGGGTTGGGTTGGTTGAGTTGGGTTGGGTTGTGTTGGGTGAGTTGGGTTGTGTTGGGTGAGTTGTGTTGTGTTGGGTGAGTTGGGTTGTGTTGGGTGAGTTGGGTTGGGTTGGTTGGGTTGGGTTGTGTTGTGTTGGGTGAGTTGTGTTGTGTTGGGTGAGTTGGGTTGTGTTGGGTGAGTTGGGTTGGGTTGGGTTGTGTTGTGTTGTGTTGGGTTGGGTTGGGTGAGTTGGGTTGTGTTGGGTGAGTTGGGTTGTGTTGGGTGTGTTGTGTTGGCTGTGTTGGGTTGTGTTGTGTTGAGTGAGTTGGATGAGTTGGGTTGTGTTGGGTGAGTTGTGTTGTGTTGGGTGAGTTGGGTTGTGTTGGGTGAGTTGGGTTGGATGAGTTGGGATGGGTTGGGTTGGGTTGTGTTGTGTTGGGTGAGTTGGGTTGTGTTGGGTGAGTTGGGTTGGGTTGGGTGAGTTGGGATGGGTTGTGTTGGGTTGGGTGAGTTGGGTTGGGTTATGTTGGATGAGTTGGGTTGGGTTGTGTTGGGTTGGGTGAGTTGGGTTGTGTTCGGTGAGTTGGGTTGGATGAGTTGGGTTGGGTGAGTTGGGATGGGTTGGGTTGAGTTGGGTTGGGTTGGATGAGTTGGGTTGGGTTGGGTGAGTTGGGTTGGGTTGTGTTGGGTTGGGTGAGTTGGGTTGTGTTGGGTGAGTTGGGTTGGGTTGTGTTGTGTTGGGTGAGTTGGATGAGTTGGGTTGTGTTGGGTGAGTTGGGTTGGGTGAGTTGGGTTGGGTGAGTTGGGTTGGGTTGTGTTGGGTTGGGTGAGCTGGGTTGTGTTGGGTGAGTTGGGTTGTGTTGGGTGAGTTGGGTTGTGTTGGGTGAGTTGTGTTGTGTTGGGTGAGTTGGGTTGTGTTGGGTGAGTTGGGTTGTGTTGGGTGAGTTGGGTTGTGTTGGGTGAGTTGTGTTGTGTTGGGTGAGTTGGGTTGTGTTGGGTGAGTTGGGTTGTGTTGGGTGAGTTGGGTTGTGTTGGGTGAGTTGGATTGGGTGAGTTGGGTTGGGTTGTGTTGGGTTGGGTGAGCTGGGTTGTGTTGGGTGAGTTGGGTTGTGTTGGGTGAGTTGGGTTGTGTTGGGTGAGTTGTGTTGTGTTGGGTGAGTTGTGTTGTGTTGGGTGAGTTGGGTTGTGTTGGGTGAGTTGGGTTGTGTTGGGTGAGTTGTGTTGTGTTGGGTGAGTTGGGTTGTGTTGGGTGAGTTGGGTTGTGTTGGGTGAGTTGGGTTGTGTTTGGTGAGTTGGGTTGTGTTGGATGAGTTGGGTGAGTTGAGTTGAGGTGAGTTGGGCTGGGATGGGTTGAGTTGGGTGAGTTGGGTTGGGATGGGTTGAGTTGGGTGAGTTGGGTTGGGTGAGTTGAGTTGGGTTGAGGTGAGTTGAGTTGGGATGGGTTGAGTTGGGTGAGTTGGGTTGGGTGAGTTGGGTTGGGTGAGTTGGGTTGGGATGGGTTGAGTTGGGATGGGTTGAGTTGGGTGAGTTGGGTTGGGATGGGTTGAGTTGGGATGGGTTGAGTTGGGCGAGTTGGGTTGGGATGGGTTGAGTTGGGCGAGTTGGGTTGGGATGGGTTGAGTTGGGCGAGTTGGGTTGGGATGGGTTGAGTTGGGCGAGTTGGGTTGGGTGAGTTGGGTTGGGATGGGTTGAGTTGGGTTGAGGTGAGTTGGGTTGGGATGGGTTGAGTTGGGTGAGTTGGGTTGGGATGGGTTGGGTTGAGGTGAGTTGGGTTGGGATGGGTTGGGTTGGGCGAGTTGTGTTGGGATGGGTTGAGTTGGGTGAGTTGGGTTGGGTGAGTTGGGTTGGGATGGGTTGAGTTGGGCGAGTTGGGTTGGGATGGGTTGAGTTGGGCGAGTTGGGTTGGGTGAGTTGGGTTGGGATGGGTTGAGTTGGGTTGAGGTGAGTTGGGTTGGGATGGGTTGAGTTGGGTGAGTTGGGTTGGGATGGGTTGGGTTGAGGTGAGTTGGGTTGGGATGGGTTGGGTTGGGCGAGTTGTGTTGGGGTGGGTTGAGTTGGGTGAGTTGGGTTGGGATGGGTTGAGTTGGGTGAGTTGGGTTGGGATGGGTTGAGTTGGGATGGGTTGAGTTGGGCGAG
>NW_027308473.1:97500-103204 GCF_047496885.1 Scyliorhinus torazame
CTGTGGGAGGGTCAGTGCTGAGGGAGCTCCGCACTGTGGGAGGGTCAGTGCTGAGGGAGCGCCGCACTGTGGGAGGGTCAGTGCTGAGGGAGCGCCGCACTGTGGGAGGGTCAGTGCTGAGGGAGCTCCGCACTGTGGGAGGGTCAGTGCTGAGGGAGCTCCGCACTGTGGGAGGGTCAGTGCTGAGGGAGCTCCGCACTGTGGGAGGGTCAGTGCTGAGGGAGCGCCGCACTGTGGGAGGGTCAGTGCTGAGGGAGCTCCGAACTGTGGGAGGGTCAGTGCTGAGGGAGCGCCGCACTGTGGGAGGGTCAGTGCTGAGGGAGCGCCGCACTGTGGGAGGGTCAGTGCTGAGGGAGCTCCGCACTGTGGGAGGGTCAGTGCGAGGGAGCGCCGCACTGTGGGAGGGTCAGTGCTGAGGGAGCGCCGCACTGTGGGAGTGTCAGTGCTGAGGGAGCTCCGCACTGTGGGAGGGTCAGTGCTGAGGGAGCTCCGCACTGTGGGAGGGTCGGTGCTGAGGGAGCTCCGCACTGTGGGAGGGTCGGTGCTGAGGGAGCTCCGCACTGTGGGAGGGTCAGTGCTGAGGGAGCGCCGCACTGTGGGAGGGTCAGTGTCTCCGTGTGTGTGAATGGAAGGGAGTGGGTGAGGGAAAAGTTGGACATTCGTTCGGTGAGTTATTCTTGGCCGAGCCTCTGGGTATTTGTGGGACTTCCTTTGAGCAACAATAATTTGCGTCATGTGTGGTAACGGCAATGGGGAAATGAGAGAGTTAGATTCATTTCACTGATGTCCAGATTCCGACCCCAGGGTCAGCCCTAACCTCCTCCAACCCTCCCTGTCTCGGTAACCTCCTCCAGCCCCCTACACCCCTCCCTATCTCTGTAACCTCCTCCAGCCCCTACACCCCTCCCTATCTCTGTAACCTCCTCCAGTCCCCTACACCCCTCCCTATCTCTGTAACCTCCTCCAGTCCCCTACACCCCTCCCTATCTCTGTAACCTCCTCCAGCCCCTACAACCCTCCCTATCTCTGTAAGTTCCTCCAGACTTCTACGCCCTCCTATCCCATTCAGCCCCCTCCTCGAGCCTGTTACACAGGAACAGGAGGATCCCATTCAGCCCCCTCCTCCTCCTCGAGCCTGTTACACAGGAACAGGAGGATCCCATTCAGCCCCCTCCTCGAGCCTGTTACACAGGAACAGGAGGGTCCCATTCAGCCCCCTCCTCGAGCCTGTTACACAGAAACAGGATCCCATTCAGCCCCCTCCTCCTCGAGCCTGTTACACGGGAACAGGAGGATCCCATTCAGTCCCCTCCTCCTCCTCGAGCCTGTTACACAGGAACAGGAGGATCCCATTCAGCCCCCTCCTCGAGCCTGTTACACAGGAACAGGAGGGTCCCATTCAGCCCCCTCCTCGAGCCTGTTACACAGAAACAGGATCCCATTCAGCCCCCTCCTCCTCGAGCCTGTTACACGGGAACAGGAGGATCCCATTCAGCCCCCCCCTCGAGTCTGTTACACTGGAACAGGAGGATCCCATTCAGCCTCCGCCTCCTCCTCGAGCCTGTTACACAGGAACAGGAGGATCCCATTCAGCCTCCTCCTCGAGCCTGTTATACAAGAACAGGAGGATCCCATTCAGCCCCTCCTCCTCGAGCCTGTTACACAGGAACAGGAGTATCCCATTCAGCCCCCTCCTCGAGCCTGTTACACAGAAACAGGATCCCATTCAGCCCCCTCCTCCTCGAGCCTGTTACACGGGAACAGGAGGATCCCATTCAGTCCCCTCCTCCTCCTCGAGCCTGTTACACAGGAACAGGAGGATCCCATTCAGCCCACTCCTCGAGCCTGTTACACAGGAACAGGAGGATCCCATTCAGCCCCCCCCTCGAGTCTGTTACACTGGAACAGGAGGATCCCATTCAGCCTCCGCCTCCTCCTCGAGCCTGTTACACAGGAACAGGAGGATCCCATTCAGCCCCCTCGTCGAGCCTGTTACACAGGAACAGGAGGATCCCATTCAGCCCCCTCCTCCTCCTCGAGCCTGTTACACAGGAACAGGAGGGTCCCATTCAGCCCCCTCTTCGAGCCAGTTACACAGGAACAGGATGATCCCATTCAGCCCCCTCCTCGAGCCTGTTACACAGCAACAGGATCCCATTCAGCCCCCTCCTCCTCGAGCCTGTTACACGGGAACAGGAGGATCCCATTCAGCCCCCCCCTCGAGCCTGTTACACAGGAACAGGATGATCCCATTCAGCCCCCTCCTCGAGCCTGTTACACAGGAACAGGAGGATTCCATTCAGCCTCCTCCTCGTGCCTGTTACACAGGAACAGGAGGATCCCATTCAGCCCCCTCCTCGAGCCTGTTACACAGGAACAGGAGGATCCCATTCAGCCCCCTCCTTGAGCCTGTTACATGGGAACAGGAGGATCCCATTCAGTCCCCTCCTCCTCCTCGAGCCTGTTACACAGGAACAGGAGGATCCCATTCAGCCCCCCCCTCGAGTCTGTTACACAGGAACAGGAGGATCCCATTCAGCCTCCTCCTCGAGCCTGTTACACAGGAACAGGAGGATCCCATTCAGCCCCCTCCTCCTCCTCGAGCCTGTTACACAGGAACAGGAGGATCCCATTCAGCCTCCTCCTCGAGCCTGTTACACAGGAACAGGAGGATCCCATTCAGCCCCCTCCTCCTCCTCGAGCCTGTTACACAGGAACAGGAGGATCCCATTCAGTCCCCTCCTCCTCCTCGAGCCTGTTACACAGGAACAGGAGGATCCCATTCAGCCCACTCCTCGAGCCTGTTACACAGGAACAGGAGGATCCCATTCAGCCCCCCCCTCGAGTCTGTTACACTGGAACAGGAGGATCCCATTCAGCCTCCGCCTCCTCCTCGAGCCTGTTACACAGGAACAGGAGGATCCCATTCAGCCCCCTCGTCGAGCCTGTTACACAGGAACAGGAGGATCCCATTCAGCCCCCTCCTCCTCCTCGAGCCTGTTACACAGGAACAGGAGGGTCCCATTCAGCCCCCTCTTCGAGCCAGTTACACAGGAACAGGATGATCCCATTCAGCCCCCTCCTCGAGCCTGTTACACAGCAACAGGATCCCATTCAGCCCCCTCCTCCTCCTCGAGCCTGTTACACAGGAACAGGAGGATCCCATTCAGCCCCCTCCTCGAGCCTGTTACACAGGAACAGGAGGATCCCATTCAGCCCCCTCCTCGAGCCTGTTACACAGGAACAGGATGATCCCATTCAGCCCCTCCTCCTCCTCGAGCCTGTTACACAGGAACAGGAGGATCCCATTCAGCCCCCTCCTCGAGCCTGTTACACAGGAACAGGATGATCCCATTCAGCCCCTCCTCCTCCTCGAGCCTGTTACACAGGAACAGGAGGATCCCATTCAGCCTCCTCCTCGAACCCTGTTACACAGGAACAGGAGGATCCCATTCAGCCCCCTCCTCCTCCTCGAGCCTGTTACACAGGAACAGGAGGATCCCATTCAGCCCCCTCCTCCTCCTCGAGCCTGTTACACAGGAACAGGAGGATCCCATTCAGCCTCCTCCTCCTCGAGCCTGTTACACAGGAACAGGAGGATCCCATTCAGGCCCCTCCTCCTCCTCGAGCCTGTTACACAGGAACAGGAGGATCCCATTCAGCCCCCACCTCGAGCCTGTTACACAGGAATAGGAGGATCCCATGGAGAGGGCACGGGGACAGGATTTAGGGCCTTGGCTCGAGCTGATTGGGGAATGGGGACCAGCCGTACGATGTTGGGGGACGGTGACAACATATCGTGACTGAGAGGTATCCCTGATGAGAGGCGAAAGGAGACGGGACAGATTGAGCTGGAAGTCGGACTGTCATTTACAGCAAAGGGATTTCTAAATTTCCATTCCGTCCCTTCCTGTTTGTGTCAGAGGAAGTAGAACGGGGTCATTTCGAACCCTGCTCACTGTGGTCACTGGGGACTTGTATGGGAAGCTGTCCAACTTCATCACATACCAGGAAAAGTATCCCTCCGAAAATACGCGCTCAAATTGACCCTCCCACAGTGCGAGCTCCCTCCGCACTGACCCTCCCACAGTGCGGAGCTCCCTCAGCACTGACCCTCCCACAGTGCGGCGCTCCCTCAGCACTGACCCTCCCACAACGCGGAGCTCCCTCAGCACTGACCCTCCCACAGTGCGGAGCTCCCTCAGCACTGACCCTCCCACAGTGCGGAGCTCCCTCAGCACTGACCCTCCCACAGTGCGGAGCTCCCTCAGCACAGACCCTCCCACAGTGCGGCGCTCCCTCAGCACTGACCCTCCCACAGTGCGGCGCTCCCTCAGCACTGACCCTCCCACAGTGCGGAGCTCCCTCAGCACTGACCCTCCCACAGTGCGGCGCTCCCTCAGCACTGACCCTCCCACAGTGCGGCGCTCCCTCAGCACTGACCCTCCCACAGTGCGGCGCTCCCTCAGCACTGACCCTCCCACAGTGCGGAGCTCCCTCAGCACTGACCCTCCCACAGTGCGGAGCTCCCTCAGCACTGACCCTCCCACAGTGCGGAGCTCCCTCAGCACTGACCCTCCCACAGTGCGGCGCTCCCTCAGCACTGACCCTCCCACAGTGCGGAGCTCCCTCAGCACTGAGCCTCCCACAGTGCGGCGCTCCCTCAGCACTGTCCCTCCCACAGTGCGGCGCTCCCTCAGCACCGACCCTCCCACAGTGCGGCGCTCCCTCAGCACCGACCCTCCCACAGTGCGGAGCTCCCTCAGCACTGACCCTCCCACAGTGCGGAGCTCCCTCAGCACCGACCCTCCCACAGTGCGGAGCTCCCTCAGCACTGACCCTCCCACAGTGCGGCGCTCCCTCAGCACTGACCCTCCCACAGTGCGGAGCTCCCTCAGCACTGACCCTCCCACAGTGCGGCGCTCCCTCAGCACTGACCCTCCCACAATGCGGAGCTCCCTCAGCACCGACCCTCCCACAGTGCGGAGCTCCCTCAGCACTGACCCTCCCACAGTGCCGCGTCAGGGTGAATGAGTGAGAATGTGCGTGTGTCGGTGTGTGTGCGCGCATCTGAGTGTCGGTGTAAGTGAGTGTGTGAGAGAGAGTGTGTGTGTGAGAGAGAGTGTGTGTGAGAGAGAGTGTGTGCGAGAGAGTGTGTGAGAGAGAGTGTGTGTGAGAGAGAGCGTGTGTGTGAGAGAGAGTGTGTGTGAGAGAGTGTGTGCGAGAGAGAGAGTGTGTGCGAGAGAGAGAGTGTGTGAGAGAGAGTGTGTGTGAGAGAGAGCGTGTGTGTGAGAGAGAGTGTGTGCGAGAGAGAGCGTGTGTGTGAGAGAGAGTGTGTGAGTGAGTGAGAGTGTGTGAGAGAGAGAGTGTGTGCGAGAGAGAGAGTGTGCGAGAGAGAGAGTGTGTGAGAGAGAGTGTGTGAGAGAGAGCGTGTGTGTGAGAGAGAGCGTGTGAGAGAGAGCGTGTGTGTGAGAGAGAGAGAGTGTGTGAGAGAGAGTGTGTGTGAGAGAGAGCGTGTGTGTGAGAGAGAGTGTGTGTGAGAGTGTGTGAGAGCGTGTGTGTGAGAGAGAGCGTGTGAGAGCGTGTGTGCGAGAGTGTGTGTGTGTGAGGGAGAGTTAGTGTGAGAGAGTGTGTGCGTGAGAGAGAGAGTGTGTGAGAGAGAGTGTGTGTGAGAGAGAGCGTGTGTGTGAGAGAGAGTGTGTGT
>NW_027308474.1:0-103191 GCF_047496885.1 Scyliorhinus torazame
GAGACTACAATTTATACAGAAAGCTCAGAGGGTGCAGTAACTTTGTAGCAGCTACCCCGAAGAATGTAAATCAGAACAGGCAGCAGGACGGGCATTAAAGGGATCAGACAGACAGACAATATTGTAATACCTCTGATGAAGTTGTGGCGGACATCAGCTTGGGCAGAGTGACCAAGGGGACTGGCTTCCAGTGCCGTAAGACGACCTATACCGGCCAGCATGGGCTGACACCAACCCCCTCCCCTGATATCTTTTTGCCCTCACGCAGACATCCGCCCAATCCTCCATGTGGCCCCCAACCCCTCCTTTATCCTCTCTCCCTTCAATCCCGTCCCCCCCAACTCTTCATTCACCACATCCCCCACCACTGTGAACCATGAGTGTGGCTAACGATGCCTACTCTGTGTCTCCGCAGGAGAAACTCTCCCACAATCACCTGGAGAGGGCCCAGACTGGCAGAGGGGTGCCGGACATAAGAATCCTCACAGCCTTCAAGAAACGGGCCCTGGAGGTGACCGGGGTGGCCGAGGCCAGAGTGGCATCAATGCAGAGGTTGATGCACACCGTAGAGGTGAGGATCTAGCGGGCCAGGAACTTAAAGCTATCGACCATCTCCACTTCGGAGACATTGATGCAGACGGGAGTGTGTGTCGTGCTGCACTTCCTGAAGTCGATGATCATTTCCTTGGTCTTTCCAACATTTAGAGAGAGGTTGTTTTCGGTACACCATGCAACCAAGTGATTTATTTTCCTCCTGTAGTATGATTCGTCGTTGTTTCAGATACGACCCACCACAGTCGCATTATCTGCAAAATTATTGATTGAGTTGGAGTTAAATCTTGCCACACAGTCATGTGTGTATAGGGAGTACAGTAGTGGACTGAGCACACATCCTTAGTGTGTCAGATAATCACCACGTTAGTGGTCAGGCTTCAGGGGCACAATCTGGTGAGCGCCATACAGTTGCTGTTGCACATCAGGTGGAGGCAGGAACACTCAGGCGAGACAGCAGTCGGATGTCTGCTGGACCCCAGGTCCGAGCTGGGTCCCAGCCTGATGGTGAGTCTCTGGACCAGGTTATCCTGGAGCTGATGGAGACGTTAAGGAGTGGCCGGGACATTCAGAGGGGGATGTCAGCGACACCCCAGCAGATCCATAGCCGCTTAGAGGAGTCCCAGAGGCTATGGGCGCAGGAGATGTCACCGGCAATGTTTGGGTGGCAACCGCAGTGGAGAGCCTGGTGCACAACGTCAGCACCATGAGTGAAGGTGTCCTAGGCATCATGCTGTCGGTGATGGCCATGGCTGAGGGTCTCGGCAGAATGTCCGACTCGCTGGGGGACGTGACTCAGCACCAGCACCACTTTGGTGAGGTGCTGTGGAGTATGCCTTGGTCTCTGATGGGAATGGTTGAGGCACTCAGTGCTCATCCCAGTCGCAGGTGGGCATTGCCGAGGTGCTGTAGAGCATGTCCCAATCACTGATGAGCATCGCCGAGGGCGTCGACAGGATGGTGCTGACATTGGGAAGCCGCCAGGGCTGGCAGAGACAGATGATGCAAGGGCAGCGGGGGCTCGAACCATCTACCCTTCCATCCCAAGGTGAACCCCAGGGCTCTGTGGGCACTGATCGGGAGAAGAGGGTGCTGGATGCCAACCCGGACTCATCCCATGGAGTGGGGATGGTGACCACCAGCTCGCTCGAGTTTGACCCATCTGATGAAGCCGTGTCCCGCAGTCAGCATACGGGAAGGGCGACACGGATGTGCATGTACCGCTGACAAGTGCGCCGGGGCCCTCCGGCCCTCGAGCCAGCAGAGGATGCTCACCAGGGACATCAAAGGCCTCGGGACATGGTACACAGCTGGATGCCTCCACCTCTGATGTGCATCCTGTGAGTACATCCAGACGTATCAATAGGGCACGTCAAGGATCACTGAGGGCATGGGGGGGGGGGGGGGGAGCAGGTAGGTAGGTGATGGGGGAGGTGAGAAGATGGTGGAGAGCATAGGTTGGCACCATCGGGAGAGTGGTGCATTGTTGGATACCTGTAAAAGTTACTGGAGAGAGGGATAATGACAGATTAGGAAGGACATGGCACAGGTGGCGCACTGTCACCTTGTTGAGGCGGAGCCTCCTATGGCACGCGCTGTCCGTCATCTGTTCGAACGACCAACGATGCCTGTACACCCTGGGCCTTTGCGGGCTACCCCTCTGGGTCTTAACCTGGCCTGATAGGCGCCCGGGTCCTCAGGGTGTGGGGAGAGGACTGGCACATCTGTTGTCGCTTCGAGCCTCTGCAGACGCTGCTGCAGCCGCCGTCTCCGCCGTCCTACCACCCGGACTACCAGCAGCACCACGAGGGCCTGTTCTGCGATGTGCAAAATACCATCTGTACCGTTGAATATCTGTAAGGAATTGGGAGAGGGTGTAAGACTGATAAACAGCAGTGGCTCCCAAATCGGGAACCTCCATTCCTCCATTGATCTCCCCTCCCACCCTCCTCCCTACACCTGGAAAGCCCTGCCCACGGCTGCAGCAGGCCCCCCTCAACGGACCCCAGACCCTATACCCCAGACACACGCACATAATGTTACCTGGACCAGGTACTGGCCCCCTTCCTGTGGCACTCACCCACCTTCTGGCCATGGACATGTCCCCAGAGCTTTGTCCCATCCCCTGGGTGCTCGGATGTTGGCTGCTGAGTCCGTGGTGTGGCCTAACTCAGTGTTCACGTATAGTGTGCATGCTTCATCGTCTGGTTGGGATGCTGGGCAAGAACTCCCACATGCTACATGGCCCGCCCACCCACGGGAATTTGCTTGAGATAAGTGAAGTGCTCACTTAACCACAATTGCTAATTCAGTAGTAGCTTTCAGCCGCACGGCCAGAGGCCTCGGCAGTCTGTGGTGGTTATGTCGGTGGAGCAGAGGAGCAGGCACAAGAGTTTTCCCGGAACGGGTACACATGATCCAGGGATTGGCATTGTGGAGACACACGCGCGGTTGCCGTTCCAGTGGATCCTCCCCTTCTATGGCGGCCCACCCCAGCAAAGGGTGCCCCCCCCATCAGAGGGTGCCCCCCGATGAACATTGAGGAGGCAAGCCTAGTGCCCCTGGGCTCTTTGACTGTGAGGAAAGATGGCTGCTCACCTCTTTGGCTTCCCGCAGAAGCCTTTCTGACAGGTTCACGTTTTTCAAAAGGATTACTAAACTGCGCCAACGTGAGCACTTGCTCACGCTGCGATGTCCAAAATACCATCTGCCCCGTTCAATATCTGTAAGGAATTGGGAGAGGGTGTAAGACTGACATCATGGGAGCCCACTGATATGGGATGGCTCTCGTTAATTGTATGGAATAGGAATTAAATGGTGATTATTGGCTTCTTGCCACGCTACGGCGGGATCCTGATTTCACCTACGGGAGTGAGCCGGTTTCATTGCAAACTGTTTTGCGCCCAGCGCCGTTCTCATTTTTGGCCTCTTTTGCTATTCACCGGCCTGGCACCTTGACCCTAGCACCAGGTAGGCAACAAACCATCCAGGTGTCATGTCTGCGGCCACAGAAACACCTGTCGGTTTCTCTAACTAATGAATCTGCTGCCACTATCGCTCCTGCTTTCTTCTTTTGCCCTCTTGTACAGTCAAGTCGCTTATGGTGGCAGAAGCTTGGCTCTGTCTGCACTCTCTGGAGATACTAGTGTCCTCATCAGCCTTCAAAATGGAAAACTGATTTGTGAGCGGGACCCCTGCACTACCTGCCTGTTTTGATTTGACTGCCTGGTGGTCACCCATTCCCTTTTTCCCCCAAGTCCTTTGAGCTGTGATGTGACCACCTCTCTAAACGTGCTCTCCATGTAACTCTCAGCCTCGCGGATGTGCCAAATATCTCTAGCCGCCACTTGAACTCCAAAACCGGAGCTCGTTTCTGCATTTGGGAACACTTCCTTCACACGTGGCCATCTAGGATGCTGATAAGGTACATGACTTCCCACATGTGACAGGTCACACATTCCACTGGACTGACCTCACCTGCCATGACTTCAACTTGGGCTTACAGAGTCCAGTGCGGTAACTTTTCTAATATCTTATTCTTAACGATTTACTTTACTTTACTTTAACCTTAACCTTCTTTTCTTAGTTTCAGACTTTTTTCTTCTCCCGATGCGTCTCAGTTAATCCCGAATAATCTTCCATCTTTTGGGGGCTTGGTCTGCAGCTGCCCCTTCAGACCTGTGAAAGTGTGGGGGGAACGTTTCTTTCAGTAATGTAATGACAGATACAGATACGTAGATGCTCAATCTCAATCCAACTGGTGTAACAGTCAACAAGTATGAGGAATGTCTTCACTTTCAGCTCATAAAGATCCATTCTGAGACACCCCCATGGTTTGGATGGAAACGAGAATACCATCAGTGATACTCTTTGATCCTGCTGATGAATTACACAGGTTATGCATCTTAAAATCATTTCCTCTTAATGATTTTGAGATCCCTGGCACCAAACGGTATTTTGTGCTGATGCACAACACCTTGTAATGCTCAGGTGTCCACATATATTCCCTGAAGGATCTGGATGAGCAATCTCTCATCATAACTCAGCAAGTCATCATGACACTTTGATACCTTCGTTGCTCGAAGTATTGCTTCGGGGCAAGATTATTTGTAACGTATTCTGGTCATCCTTTGATGCAGTATTCCCAGATTTGAGCACATTCTTAAAATATACAGTACAGAAGGGGGGCCCATTCATCGAATCTGCACTGGCCTTTGGAAAGAGCACCCGACTTAAGCCCACACCTCCACCCTATCCTCGTAACCCAGTAACCCCACCTAACCTTTTTGGACACTAAGAGCAATTTAGCATGGCCAATCCATTTCATTTGAAACGCAAGGCAAGTAGAATCTCAGCTACAGTGTTAAGTTGAAGTGTGTGCACCTGAATTATCTCATAAAGTTAAATGGTCTATGAATAATTATTGTCTATGCCTGATATCTCTTGATTTCTCTTTCTAATAATATATTGTGCCCTTAAATTGCTGTTCGAAATTGTCTCAGAATTCAATATCATGATGACATCCTGCATAGCTCTGCACTCATCATATCAAAACAGAAAATCAACCATGACAGTCTGAATATCACCACTAGGTGACAGTATTTCCTCAGCCATTTGGTAAATTCTGCTCAATATACCATTTCGGATATAAACAGGGAAAAAAACAGGTATTTAATGCATCAATATACAAATAATAAACTTGACAAAAGAACAATTCAGTGGTAAAGATCGTTCAGTGCTTGTGTATTTGGACTTTGGCGTTATTCCATCAAATAAATCTCTCCACTGCTTCTACAACATCCAAGATAACAGCTAAAAAGGAGCATGCTAAAATGAATAGGCAACTCAGTGAAGATTATAAATAAATATAATCCGGAGAGAACAAAGGATAAGTGTGGGAAGTTTAGGAAGCCTTGGATAACAAGGGATATTGTGAACCTCGTGAAAAAGAAAAAGGAGACTTTTGTACAGTCTATAAGGGTGGGGACAGTCGAAACCCTTGAGGAGTATAAAGAAAATAGGAGGGTACCTAAGCGGGTAATTAGGAGGGCTAGGAGGGGTCATAAAAAATCCTTGGCAAGTAGGATTAAGGTGAATTCCAAAGATATTTAATTCATATTTAAAAAGCAAGAGGGTGGCCAGGGAAAGGGTTGGACCACTTAAGGACAGTGGGGGGAATCTATGTGTTGAGCCAGAGGAAATGGGCGAGGTACTAAATAAGTACTTTGCATCAGTGTTCACCAAAGAAAGGGACTTTGTGGAAGATGATTCTTGGGTAGAGAGTGTGAACAATCTGGATCATGTTAACATCGAAAAGGAGGCGGTATTGGGACTTTTAAAAGATATTAAGGTAGATAGGTCTCCTGGGCTGGAAGGGATTTACCCCAGAATACTGAGGGAAGCAAGGGAGGAAATTGCCAGGGCCATGACTGACATCTTTGTATCCTCATTGGCTACAGATGAGATCCCAGAGGACTGGAGAATAACTTATGTAAAAACAAATGGACTCATTAGCGATAGACAGCATGGTTTTGAGAAGGGGAGGTCGTGCCTCACTAACTTGATCAGGTTTTTTGAGGAGGTGATCAAGATGATTGATGAGGGGAGGGAGGTGGATGTTGTTCACATGGACTTCAGTAAGCCTTTGACAAGGTGCCTCATGGCAGACTGATACAAAAGTTGAAGTCACATGGGATCAGAGGGGAGGTGGTAAGATGGTTACAGAACTGGCTCGGTCTCAGAAGGCAAAAGGTAGCAGTAGAAGGTGTTTTTCTGAATGGAAGGTTGTGAATTGTGGTGTTCCACAGGGATCTGTGCTGGGGCTTCTGTTGTTTGTAGTATACATAAACGATTCGGAGGAACATGTAGCTGCCTGATTAGTACGTTTGCGGATGACACCAAAGTTGGTGGAGTGGCAGATAGTGTTGGGTATTGTCAGAGAATACAGCAGGACATAGATAGGTTGGAGACTTGGGCAGAGAAATGGTAAATGGAGTTTAATCTGGACAAATGTGAGGTATTGCATTTTGGTAGGTTTAACATATAGAGGGGAAATATACCGTAAATGGCTGAACTCTTAGGAAGATAGAAAGTCAGAGAGATCTGGGCATGTATGACAACAGATCTTTGAAGGTGGCAACACAAGTGGACAAGGTAGTCAAGAAAGCATACGGAATGCTTGCCTTCATTGGATGGGGCATCGAGCATAAAAACTGGCAATTCAAGTTACAGCTAATGTTTAGGTATATGCAGGTCCAAGATTTCATTAAGAAAGAGATACAGAGCTTTCCGGTGGTGCCGGCCTCCACACTGTTGGAGGAGCTGGTGACGACAGGGGAAATGGAGAAAGGAGTGGTGTCGGCGATTTATGAGGCAATTCTGGGAGAAGAGATGGCACCGTTGAAGGGGATTAAGATAAAGTGGGAGGAAGAGTTGGGCGAGGGCGTGGAGGAGGGGTTGTGGTGTCAGGTGCTCCGGAGGGTGAATGCCTCAGCTTTGTGTGCGAGGTTGGGGCTGATACAGCTGAAGGTGGTGATAAAGGTCTACAAGATTATGAGGGGCATGGATAGAGTGGACGGGCAGGCACTCTTTCCCAGGGTGGAGGGGTCAGTCACCAGGGGGCATAGGTTTAAAGTCGGTGGGGCAAAGTTTACAGGCGATGTGCAATGCATATTTTTTACGCAGAGGGTGGTGAGTGCCTGGCATGTGTTGCCAGGGGAGGTTGTGGAAGCAGATACATTAACGGTGTTTAAAAGGCATCTTGACAAACACATGGATAGGATGGGTATAGAGGGATACGGCACAAGGAAGTGCTGAGGGTTTTGGCAAAGGTTGGTATCATGACCGGTACAGGCTTGGAGGGCCGAAGGGCCTGTTCCTGTGCTGTATTGTTCTTTGTTCTTTGTTCTATATGTTGCACTGCTTTTTGTGAAGCCATTTTTGCACGATATTGTTTTGTCCATGAAGTCATGCAGATCCGTGACCCAAAAATTCTGGGAACTAATATGCTCTTGTAAGAACAGAACTGTGAGCCATCGACCACCCAACTGGACAGTGCTGGGTCAGGCTTGGTCCATCTGTTGATTACAACACCAAAGTTTCTCAAGAGTTGGATGGCGAAAGAAACGTTGTGAGGCACTGGATACGCTTGGTTTTTACCCAGACAGAGAGCACCTGAGATTTATGCTGGAACCAGAAGCGAACAGAAGCTCTGAACATTTCCATGCATGGCCCATGAGGTCACAAGGAGGTAGTGTTTGTAGGATGACTTTTCCTGGTTAGAATTTCAATGGCTCATGCCCAGAAATACGAATGTTGTTAACTGATTATGGATCCAGCCACAGGAGTCTTGGAGCTGCTTTATCCTCCCATTACATCCTGGGCCTTGATGAAATTTGTCATGTCTGGCATCTTTTGTGCATAATATTCTGGCCTGTTCTATGGATTAAAGGTAAGTACAGAGCACAGTTGTGTCAGGTTGTTTGTGTCAGGTTGTGTGTGCTTAAAACTTAAATAACTGTAAAATGATTCCTTTTGAACATTAATGGTGACGGCTTTGTTAAAATTTGCTGTCGATTAAAATGGACAGATTGGGCAAGACAGTTGCCTCATGTCGCATCACAAGTTACATTGTACAGGAACTAAAAGGTACAGCTATTTGTGTCCCCCATCTGAAATGGGACAGTTGTCAGATTTATCTCTGCTGAATTCTGCACGAGCTTTACATCTGATTAAATAACTTACTGTTTGAATATTGCCCCCATGCAATCAGAATTTTAGGGGAACTTTATCAGTTTCATCTAGGTCAGAGGAATTCTAAAAGGGGTGCAGGGACAGAGTCTCCTGGGTGTATATCTACATAAATCATTAAAGTTGGCAGGACAGATGGAGAGAGCAGTTGATAAAGTATATAGTATTCTGGGCTTTATTAATAGGGGCATAGAGTACAAGAGCAAGGCGGTGATGCTGACCTTGTACATGGCACTAGTTAGACCTCAGCTGGAATACTGTGTACAGTTCTGGGTGCCACACTATAGGAAGGATGTGACTGCATTGGAGAGAGTGCAGCATGGGTACACAAGAATGGTTCCAGTGATGAGAAACTTCACTTATGAGGGATAAATTGGAGAGGTCGGGGCTGTTCTTCTTGGAAAGAAGAAAGCTGAGGGGAGACTTGATCGAGATGTTCAAAATCATGAGGGAGCTGGACAGAGTAGACAGGGAGAAACTGCTCCTGCACGTAAAAGGATCAAGACCAAGAGGGCACAGATTTATAGTAATTTGCAAAAGAAGCAATTGTGATGTGAGGAAAAAACCTTTTCACACAAGTGGTTCAGGTCTGGAATGCACTGCCTGGAATTGTGGTGGAGGCAGGTTCAATCAAATTCAAGAGGGCATTGGATGATTATCTGAATAGAAACAATATGCAGGGGTGCAGGAAAAAGGTAGAGGAATGGCACTAACTCGTAATGCTCATTTGGAGAGCTGGTGCAGACATCACGGGCCAAATGATCTCCTCCTGCACCGTAACAATTCTGTGATTCTGTAAAATTCATCAGAAAAAATCTAAGTTCAGGAATTTTGGAGCAGTTTTTCTTCGCTTTCATTGTTCCATTAAACGCAAAACACTGAATCTAAGAAATTCTAGTTACTCCTCAAAGTTCGACTCCTGTTAATTGTTGGAGTGTTAAAAATTGCGTTATTAAAATGTTTGCAATGGCTGGGCTACAAAAGACCTCACTGTTTTCTTTATGGTACCATTCCTTACCTCATCACTTGCAAATATATGCCTGTTGAGTTCAGGGACCTTCACTTAGCTTCTCACTTAAGGATCTGCTTAAATGTTCTATGCAATTCAAATAAATGTAATGGATAAAATCTGGTCAGCCTGGAACAAATATGTTGCATGTTATATACCTGCAATTGAATTTTTTGGAACAATTATCGTTGACCTCTGACTTGCTGCTCACATTGGCCTGGAAATTCAGGCGTGTCCGCTTTTGATGATGGGGGAAGGTGAATTATGAAGTCTGAAGTGCCCCAGGAAACAAGGACTCAGGTCTCATTCCAATGGAGCCAACATGGTGAAAACAGCTGTCCTGTGAAGAGAAAGTCAAAAATGGGCTGCAGCCAGCCTTTGGGTAAGTGAAGTCAGGTTGGGAGTGACGGAATTATTGAGGATGGGGGGCCAGGGGTTTTAGGGACAGCAGTGATCGAAGGGAGGCGAGAGCAGTGATAAGCTCTTTTCAAATGCCTGTTTGTACATCATAGGTGGTCCCAAGATCTGGCTTTACTGTGCTGGCACAGGTTGCCATAGGGCAAACCAATCTAGAAGTGGGGGCATCAAATAGTTGATAGGGCCCTTATTTGCACAGGCCAGAGCCTGATGCCGATTTCAGATGTGGGCTCCAAATGCCTAAAATTTTCTATCACCAAATTGCAGGCTGTGCTCTTTAGAATGAAAATGTGCACAAGCTTTGTGTCCAATATATTGGGGGTGTTGGGGGCTTGGTAGACCAGTTTGCGCTTAGAAAATGGGCACTGTGCTGCCAAAGTTTTGGATTTTGGGATCTTGGATTTGTTATTGTCACGTGTACCGAGGTACAGTGAAAAGTATTTTTCTGCGTGTATCTCAAACAGATCATTTAGCACATGAAAAGAAAATAGGTAAAAGGGCAACACAAGGTACACAATATAAATCCATAAATCCAGCATCGGGCGAAGCAGACAGGAGTGAAGTATTAATCAGATCAGACCAGAAGAGGGTCGTTTCAGAGTCTGGTAACAGCGGGGAAGAAGCTGTTTTTGAATCTGTTCGTGCATGTTCTCAGACTTCTGTATCTCCTGCCTGATGGAAGAAGTTGGAAGAGTGAGTAAGCCGGGTGGGAGGGGTCTTTGATTATACTGCCCGCTTTCCCCAGGCAGCGGGAGGTGTAAATGGAGTCAATGGATGGGAGGCAGGTTCGTGTGATGGACTGGGCGGTGTTCACGACACTCTGAAGTTTCTTGCGGTCCTGGGCCGAGCAGTTGCCATACCAGGTTGTGATGCAGCCAGATAGGATGCTTTCTATGGTGCATCTGTAAAAGTTGGTAAGAGTCAATATGGACATGCCGAATTTCCTTAGTTTCCTGAGGAAGTATAGGCGCTTTTGTGCTTTCTTGGTTGGAGCGTCGATGTGGGTGGACCAGGACAGATTGTTAGTGATGTGCACACCTAGGAATTTAAAACTGTCAACCATCTCCACCTCAGCACCGTTGATGCAGATAGGGGTGTTACTTTGCTTCCTGAAGTCAATGACCAACTCTTTAGTTTTGCTGGCATTGAGGGGGAGATTGTTGTCGTTACACCACTCCACTAGGTTCTCTATCTCCCTCCTGTATTCTGACTCATCATTGTTCGAGATCCAGCTCACGATGGTCCTGTTGTCAGCAAACCTGTAGGTACAGTTGGACCCTGATTTTGCCGGCAGTCGTGTAGTAAGGGGCGAAGCATGCAGCCTTGTAGGGCCCCGCTATTGAGGACTATCATGGAGGAGGTGTTGTTTTTTACTCTTACTGATGTGGTCTATGGGTCAGAAAGTCGAGGATCCAGTTGCAGAGTGAGGAGCCAAGTCCTAGGTGATGCAGCGTTGATATGAGCTTGGCTGGGATTATTGAAGGCGGAGTTGTAAGCCATTAAATCTAGGCATTCCTAATGCTCAAACAGAAACATCACTTGCCACAATTTTGTGGGATTGGATGCACTAGAAAGTCTAATTGGAATCAGAGGAAAATTTGAAATCCACGTAAGAGAATGCTTTTAATATAACTTGAGAATTTATTTTTTCAAGCAAGCATGGAAACATGTCAGAAAGACCAAGGAACTGATCATCGACTCCAGGAAGCGTAGCAGCACGACCCCCCCACCCAGCCTCCCTGTTTGCATCTATGGCTCCGAAGTGGAGATGGTCGATAGCTTTATGTTCCTGGGGTCACCATCACCAACAGTCTGTCCTGGTCCACTCACGTTGATGCAGCAGTCAACAAAGCGCAACAATGTCTCTATTTCCTTTGGAAGCTAAAGAAATTTGGCATGTCTGCATCGACTCTCACAAACTTCTACAGATGTGCGATAGAGGGCATCCTATCCAGCTGCATCACAGCCTGGCATGGCAACTGCTCGGCCCAATGCATCACACAAGCTTGACACCCGCACATTGATTCTGTCTACACCTCCTACTGCAACAGGAAGGCAGATCGCATTATCAGAGACCCCTGATTTGCCTTCTTCCAGATCCTTCCATCAGGCAGAAGACACAGAAGTCTGAAGATCCACACATCCAGACATAGGAACAGCTTCTTCCTCACAACTACTAGGCTCCTCAACGAATCTCCCTCGGACTGATCTGTTCACTGTAAGAACACCATTCACGACGTCCTATGCTGCTCTTGCTCATGTATGTGCTTTGTTTAGCCCCTTGTTCTGCACTGTAACCAATCACTGTTTGTCGATGTACCATTTACCAATGTCGATAATTCTTTTCTTGTCCACTATGTACATACTGCATACGTTCCCTTGGCCGCAGAAAAATTCTGGTACAGTACTTTTCACTGTACTTCTGTACATGTGACAATAAATCAAATCAACTTAGGAAAAACTTTTCACAGAATCACAGAATTTGCAATGCAGAAGGAGGCCATTCGGCCCATCGAGTCTGCACCGGCTCTTGGAAAGAGCACCTACTTAAGCCCACACCACCATCCTATTCCCGTCACCCAGTAACCCTACCTAACCTTTTTGGACAAAAAGGGCAATTTATCATGGCCAATCCACCTAACCTGCACATCTTTGGACTGTGGGAGGAAACCGGAGCACCCAGAGGAAACTCATTCAGGCACAGGAATCAAACCTGGGACCCTGGAGCTGTGAAGCAACTGTGCTAACCATTGTGCTACCGTGCTGCTGTGCTAGAGTCAGATCTTCTTCTTTTGTGGTAAGCACCAGCAATTAAATCATTGAGGATGCTTATGTGCTTTAACATGAGTGATCCTATGCATTTGATCTATTGTTCCCCTTTCTAAACTGTTCCAGTGTTACCATGACACTGGCAGTACAATAATAGAGGAGATTGTGCTGCTATGTTCAATGCACACAAACTGGAATAAATCAAAAAAGGGAATAAATTTCACTTGACCAATTGTTAGTCAAATAGTGCCATTGCTTCGTGAATGACCCTGTTTGCATCATGAGGTAAGAAGTTACTCTGTTTGAAGATGGTTCTCCAGTCTTCAGCTTCATTCTCAACTCCTCCGACAGTGAATTCATCTATACCAACCTACAGCAGGACCTGCAAAACATCCAGCATTAGCCTGAGTAGTGGCAGTTACATTCGCACAACTTAGGTAATGAACATCTTGAAAAGAAGAAATCCCAGCTATCTCCCCCACCATAAGCAGCAGTATTTTAAAAAAAAAAAATTTAGAGTACCCAATTTTTTTCAGTCTGTATTCAGCTGTGTTTCTAAATCCATGGTGAACAGCAGGAAGCTCAGCCGAATGTTAAAATATTCAGTCATCACCAGGGATCCCAGGACCCATTCAAGATTTTCCAAGGGGCTTCAGCAAAAGTTCACCTTCTCCTCGTGGATGCCTATACACATAATTTTGGACAGGGTCAGGTACAACAAGAGTGGATTATCCTTGAGGAACGGAGTTACTCACAAGTGTACTCCGTCAAACTATTGATTTGGTCATGTGTAAAAGGCCAGAAATTATTGGTGGTAATGGCAGGCAAATCTTTAATGCATCTTTATAACAGTCTTCATGTTGTTGATGCCTGGTTAGCTTCAGTAATCATGGCATTTGTACTTAATGTTACACTTCTCTCCAGCTTTCAGTGTGTTGTACTTTAAAAGGTACGAAATCTCTCTAACCTTTTGTAAACAATAACAGTGATGGCATTAAAACCAATAAATGCATTAATGGAAGAAGGGAAGAAGACATTGGTGACACAACCACATTCTGTATTTTCTACATAAATACCTCCAACTGTCAGTTCAACTAACTTCCAGTTGCTTTTATTCAGTAATGCCTGGACCAGATAAAATAATCCAATCGCTCTGCAGCGAATCCTGGCAGGATTTAACCACCATTTTTAAGATAACACAATGGAGGAGGATTGGAGTGATGGATTTTAGAATTATTGTTGGAATTTGGGGGGCAAGGTTTAGTGGAGATGTGAGAGGCAGTTTTTTACACAGAGGGTAGTGAGTGCCTCGAACGCGTTGCCAGAGGAGGTTGAGGAAGCAGATACATTAACGGTGTTCAAAAGGCATCTTGACAAATACATGGATAGGCTGGGTATAGAGGGATACGGCACAATGAAGTGCTGAGGGTTTTGGTCAAGGATGGTATCATGACTGGTACAGGCTTGGAGGTTCTAAGGGCCTGTTCCTGTGCTGTATTGTTCTTCTTTGTTCTTTTCTTCATCTTAGACAAAGATGGTGTAGGTTTTGAAATAAATATAACAATTTTGGTTAATATGTGTTCTGTTTCTCAGGAGGATTTGCGACTGGAGTCTATACTTCATCCTGCCTTGCCTATTTAGTTTTAGCTTTTATTGGTAGAGGGATTGAGTTTCAGAGTCATGAGGTGATGTTGCAGCTGTACAAAACTCTGGTGCGGCCGCATTTGGAGTATTGCGTGCAGTTCTGGTCGCCGCATTATAGGAAGGATGTGGAAACATTGGAAAGGGTGCAGTGGAGATTTACCAGGATGTTGCCTGGTATGGAGGGAAGATTTTACGAGGAAAGGCTGAGGGACTTGAGGCTGGTTCCATTAGAGAGAAGAAGGTTAAGAGGAGACTTAATACAGGCATACCAGATGATCAGAGGATCAGAGGATAAGAAAAGAGCCTTTTTCCTCAGATGGGGATGGCTAGCATGAGGGGACATAGCTTTAAATTGAGGGGAGATAGATTTAGGACAGATGTCAGAGGTAGGTTCTTTACTCAGAGAGTAGTATGGGCTTGGAATCCTGCCTGCAACAGTCGTGGACTTGCCAACATTAAGGGCATTTAAATGGTCATTGGATAGACATATGGACGATAAGGGAATAGTGGAGATGAGCTTTAGAGTGGTTTCACAAGTCGGCGCAACATCGAAGGCCGAAGGGCCTGTACTGCGCTGTAATGTTCTATTCTATTCTATTCTATCTCTCAAGTTGTATTTACTTACCAATATCCACTGCATTTGCCCCAATTGGAGGCACCTTAGGATGACTCAGTGGATAGTCTGAACTTAAAATTATAAAGCACTAGACGCAATTGCATTGTTGCATGAGTTGCCTCTAATCCAAATTCAATATATTGACATATTATACTTTAATGTGATGTGTAGAAAAGAAATGAATGAGTTAGCATACATAACGGTTTCTTGGAGCGAGTGAGTGGTTAATACAAGTATGGAAGCCTGGATCCCAAAACCACAAATTATTTTTGTGAGTTAGTAGCTTAAAAGCAGCCTATTGTACTGACAATTTCATGAGTGGGGGTCGAGGCAGGATGCGTTTTCACAAGGTTTGGACCTGTAATGTCTGCGCTGTAGTTTGTGATGCAATCCGGGCCTTTGTATATGCGTGCGCTTGCCGTTGCTGCTGGGAGCTCATTAGCAAAGTTATAATGAGGATGAATGGCACTGGAATCCCCAAATCCCATGATTTGTGTTCCCATTGCACCAAGGGTAACTTAGAATGAAATAAAAAAGCAAGCTTGCTGCCGATTTCAGTTGACAGCAATGAAAGTGCTTTACTTTGGAGCCTGCAGTCTGAAGATTGCTGGAGCTGCAGAAGAGATTTTCAAGTATTTTCTTCTTTGTGTCTTATACTTGGATTGAGATTGACTTGTCTTTGACATCCTGAGGGCCCTTCAGTCCATTTTTATTACCACCTCCCATGGCAAGAGGTTCAGAGTATCAGGTAGCGTACTGGATTCGCAATAGCTATTCTCTTGCTTCAATTTTAATTGAGAATGATGAGCAGTACCAGCTGTGGCTTTGTTTGCAGTGCTCTTACCTCTGATTCAGGGGCCTCTCTGTTCAGGTTCCACCCAGGAGATAAAGCACAGAAATCAAGGCCGACACTCCAGTGCACTGAGGGAGTACTGCACTGCTGGAAGTGCTAACTTTCAGATGAGATACTAAACTGAGGTCCCATTTTCTCTCCTCGGTGGATGTAAAATATCCAATGACACATTTTTTTAGGAAGAGGAAGGGGAGGTATCTCCGGTGTCCTGACCAATATTTATTCCTCAGTCAACATTACGAAAACAGATCGCAATGAAAACTGCACGAACACAGAAGGCGTAGCACACAGGTGTAGCAGGTAATTAGGGAGGCTGATTAAGGGAACATGGAATGTTGGCCCTTATTTCAAGGGGGTTGGAGAGTAAGAGTAGGGAAGTCTTGCTGCCACTGTACATGGTACTAGTGAGTGTTGGCGGCCGGTTTAGCTCACTTGGCTGGACAGCTGGTTCATGGTGCAGAGCAAAGCAAGCAGCACGGGTTCAATTTCCGCACCAGCTGAGGTTATTCATGAAGGCCCCGCCTTCTTAAACTTGCCCCTCACCTGAGGTGTGATAATCCTCAGGTCAAATCACCACTAGTCAGCTGTCCCCTTAAAGGGGAAAGCTGCCTATGATCATCGAGGACCATAGCGACTTACTGGTGAGACCACATCTGGAGTACTGTGAGGAATGGGGCAGCACGGTAGCCTTGTGGATAGCACAATTGCTTCACAGCTCCAGGGTCCCAGGTTCGATTCCAGCTTGGGTCACTGTCTGTGTGGAGTCTGCACGTTCTCCCCGTGTCTGCGTGGGTTTCCTCCGGGTGCTCCGGTTTCCTCCCACAGTCCAAAGATGTGCAGGTTAGGTGGATTGGCCATGATAAATTGCCCCTTGGAAGGGGGGGTTGCTTTCTGTAGAGGGGATATGTAGGCTTACAAAGCAAAAGGATATGACAGAATTGCAAGGCTGCTATTTAACAAATAATATCCCAGAGTGTTCAAACAAAAAAAAGCAACAAATAGGGTCCAAAAAGGAAAAGAATGGTAACAAGGCAAATTTCATGATTATTTATATAAATGCACATAGCATGTGGCACAAAATAAATGAATTAATTGCACAAATTGAGGTTAAAGAGTAAGTTCTTGGGCGGGATTCTCCAACCATCCGCCGGGTCGGAGAATCGCCGGGGGGGCAGCGTGAATCCGGCCGCCGAATTCTCCGGCACCGGAGATTCGGCAGGGGCGGGAATCGCGCCGCGCCGGTCGGCGGGCCCCCCCCTGGCGATTCGCCAGCCCGTGATGGGCCGAAGTCCTGCTGGCATGAATTAAACCGGCGGGACCAGGCGGCATGAGAGGGCTCCGGGGTCCTGGGGGGGGGGGGCACGGGGCGATCTGGCCCCTGGGGGTGCCCCCACGGTGGCCTGGCCCGCGATCGGGGCCCACCGTTCCACGGGCAGGTCTCTGTCGTGGGGGCACTCTTTCCCCTCCGCGTCAGCCATAGCCTCTGCAATGGCCGATGCGGAGGTGACCCCCCCCACTGCGCACGCGCGGGGATGACATCAGCATCCGCCGACGCTCCTGTGCATGCGCGGACTTCCGCCGGCCGGCGGAGTCCCTTCGGCCCTGGCTGGCGTGGCGTCAAAGGCCTTCCACGCCAGCCGGCGGGACAGCAGCCACTCCGGCGCGGGCCTAGCCCCTAAAGGTGAGGGCTTGGACCCTAAGGTGCGGAGTAATCCGCACCTTTGGGGCGGACCAACGCCGGAGTAGTTCACGCCACTCAATCCGGCTGGGACGCCCTGCCCCGCTGGGTAGGGGAGAATCCCGCCCCGTTACAATGAGATCAAAACTGGGAACTAAATATGTGACTTTTCATAATGTCAGGCAGGAAGGAAAGGGCGGTGGGGTAGGTTTGTTAGTGCAAGATGGAATAAGTACAATAGCAATCAATGATCTTTGATAGGAAATGTAGAATCCATATAGGTGGAGGTAAGAAATAACAAGAGAAAGAAGAAACTGGTGAGAGTAATCTATACGCCCTGAAACAGTAGCTGTATTGTCGGATGGAGCAGGGGATAATAAAGGCATGTAAAAAAGACAGTGGGCGCGATTCTCCGCTCCCGCGACTCGGTGCCCACGCCGTCGAGTTTCACGATGGCGCGAAACGGCCCCGATCGCGATCGATTCAAGGCCCAAAAATGGGCTAGGAGCGGGGCTGCGAGTAACTCGGGGGCGTGGCGCGAAAGCAGCGTCGTAAGCGTGCGACGCCCGAATGACGCGGCGCGATCCGCGAACGGAAGGACCCCGGAGGAGAGATGGCTGAGCCCCGACGAGCCGCACCGAGGTTCCGGGACACGGACCTGGACACCCTCCTCGATGAGGCTGAAAGCCGAAGGGCCACCCTCTGCCCAAGACGTAGGCATCGCCAGCCGTCCAGCACGGTGAGGCGCGGTTGGCGTGAAGTTGGCACGGCTGTGAGTGCTGTGGGGCACATTGTGGGGCACACCCCCCGGTCCGGGGAGCAGTGTCGGAAGAAGCTGCACGACCTCACTCGGGCTGCCAGGGTAAGTGCCATGAGGGTGCCCCCGGTCACAACCAACCCCCCCCCCCCCCCGGGGCACGAGGGGGGGAAGTGGGGTGGGTGGGTGGGGGGTTCAGGGTGCACAACGTTGTACTCGACCCACATGAGCACCGGGACCACCCCTGGATAGATGCCATGGCGTGGCTCCAACTGTCTCCCCACCCAGCATTAATATAGCTTATATCTGCACGCCCTGATGATACCCGCCTAATTGTGATGCTTTATCCAAACCCCCCCCCCCCCACTCCAACCGCCCCCCCCCCCCCCCCCCCGCCAGGACAAGACAGCTCACAACCACTGTGTATGAGAACCGGAGGGGGTTCTCCTGTGCTGCACCCCCTAAACGTTCACGAGCAGAGGGCCCTGGACCTCGCTGGGGGATCCGCCACCCGGGAGGTCGCGACATGCCAGGTCGGAGGCGCAGAAGCAAGTGAGACAACCCTGCATGTCCTCTCCACCCCCAACCCGTCATCGCCCCCCTCACACTCTGGCCACTGCACCCTCGATCCCCTCCCCCCTCACAGTCTGGCCACTGAACCCTCAATCCCCTCCTCCCTCACACACTGGCCACTGCACCCTCGATCCCCTCCCCCTCACACTCTGGCCACTGCACCCTTGATCTCCTCCCCCTCACACTCTGGCCACTGCACCCTCGATCCCCTCCCCCTCACACTCTGGCCACTGCACCCTCGCTCCCCTCCCCTCTCACACTCTGGCCACTGCACCCTTGATCTCCTCCCCCTCACACTCTGGCCACTGCACCCTCGATCCCCTCCCCCCTCACACTCTGGCCACTGAACCTCAACCCCTCCCCCCTCACACACTGGCCACTGCACCCTCGATCCACTCCCCCCTCACACACTGGCCACTGCACCCTCGATCCCCTCCCCCTCACACTCTGGTCACTGCACACTCGATCCCCTCCCCCCTCACACTCTGACCACTGCACCCTCGATCCCCTCCCCCCTCACACTCTGGCCACTGTATGGTAGTATGTATTGGGGTCATGTGGGACTGGAAGCCCGAATGTCATTGGCTGACAGATCCCGGGTCCTGGTTGGCCGTTGACCTCAAGCTCCGCCCTGAAGGCGGAGTATAAGAAGCCGGAGTCTTCCCCCGCAGGCCAGTTTACTATCGAGCTGCTGGGGAACAGACACGCTTAATAAAGCCTCCTTGACTTCACTCTATTCGTCTCACGGAGTCTTTGTGCGCTACAATTTATTAAGCGTGCCTAAAAAGGACTATGGAGCTCAGGATCATTCCAGAATGCCTGAGGATCAGCCCCCACGCAGTGAACGCGGCAGCAGCCTTCAAACACAGGCAGATTTGCTTCGAAGCCTACATCAGAACGACCACCGGCCGAGTCTCAGACGAACAAAAACTGCAGGTCCTGCACTCGAGGGTGAGCACGGAGATTTTCACCCTCATTGAAGACACCGACGATTTCCAGACGGCGTTCGCAGCACTCAGAAGTCTCTACGTTCGCCCAGTTAACCAAATCTACGCTCGCGACCAGCTCGCGACGAGACGGCAAACTCCCGGAGAATCGATGGACGAATTCTACGCTGCGCTGCTGATTTTGGGACGAGCCTGCAGCTGCCCGTCGGTGAACGCAAACGAACACACGGACATGTTAATGCGCGATGCTATTGTGGCAGGTATGCAATCCTCCCAAATCCGCCAAAGACGTCTAGAAAAAGAGTCGCTAGGACTCTCAGAGGCACGGGCCTCAGCAGCCTCCCTAGACGTGGCCGCGCGTAATACCCGCGCCTACGGCCCCGACCGCGCGGCAGGCCATTGGGCCCCGTACGTACCCGTCGCGGCAAACCCCCTACCCCCCCCCCCCCGGACACCCCACAGGCTTGCGCGGTCCAAACGCCGAGTCGCACCGGGGGCGCCCGCTGTTATTTCTGCGGCCAGGCGAAACACCCCCGACAGCGCTGTCCGGCCCGCGCAGCCATCTGCAAAAGCTGCGGGAAAAAGGGCCATAATGCGGTTGTGTGCCGGTCTCGCGAGGTTGCCGCCGTCCCGGGAGCACAGGAGCCCTGCAAGCAGTCTATGCGCCCCAACCCCCCCAGCACGCCATGTACGACCCGCAGGCGCAGCCGCTCTGGGTCCCGACCACCGCGGTCCCGGGAGAACTGGGAGCCCTGCACGCCGCCTACGCTCCCCAACCCCCCTCCCCGCAGCCCATGTATGACCCGCCGCCGGCGCCACCGCTTTGGGTCCCGGCCAACACTCTCCATGGAGAGGAGGGAGTTTTTTGCGTCCCTAACGCCACACTAACCCCCGTCCCGCGCCCCACGCCTGACCCGCCGGCACCGCCAACTTGGGCCCTGACCACCGCTGTCCCCGGTGAGGGAGCTCCGCGCGGTCCTAGCGCCCGCGGTCCTAGCGCTCGCGGTGAGGGAGCTCCTCGCGGTCCTAGCGCTCGCGGTCCTAGCGCTCCCCAGCCCCCCCAGCACACCATGTGCGACCCGCAGACGCCGCCATTTTGGGTCCCGACCACCATGAAGGGAGGAGGGGCGCCGATGTGCGACCCGCAGACGCCGCCACTTTGGGTCCCGACCACCACAAGGGGAGGAGGGGCGCCGCCATCTTGGACCGCCCCAGACCTGTATGACGCATGGGGGCGGCCATTTGGTCCACCCCCGCCGCCATCCTGTGACCCCCCAGCCACGTGCGATGTATGGGGGCGGCCATTTTGTTCATCCCCGACGCCATCTTGGACGGCATCAACGGACCCCACTCCACTACTACAACCACGGCTCGCTTCGATTACGCTCGATCAGGCTCGGCCCCGGACACTCCAGACGACGACGACAACGGTCCTAATAAACGGCCACGAGACGCCATGCCTAGTCGACTCCGGGAGCACGGAAAGCTTTATACACCCCGACACGGTAAGACGCTGTTCCTTGACCACCTATCCTAGCGCACAAAAGATTTGCCTAGCTGCAGGATCCCACTCCGTACAGATCCAGGGATTCTGCATAGTTACCCTTACGGTGCAGGGGAGGGAGTTCAAAAACTACAAACTTAACGTCCTTCCCCAACTCTGTGCCCCCACTTTGCTGGGATTAGATTTCCAATGTAATCTACAGAGCCTTACGTTCAAATTCGGCGGCCCCATACCCCCACTCACTATCTGCGGCCTCGCAACCCTCAAAGTGCAACCCCCGTCCTTGTTTGCGAACCTCACCCCGGATTGCAAACCCGTCGCCACTAGGAGCAGTCGGTACAGCGCCCAGGACCGGACCTTCATTCGGTCCGAAGTCCAGCGGCTACTAAAGGAGGGCATAATAAGGCGGAGTATAAGAAGCCGGAGTCTTCCCCCGCAGGCCAGTTTACTATCGAGCTGCTGGGGAACAGACACGCTTAATAAAGTTTCCTCGACTTCACTCTATTCGTCTCATGGAGTCTTTGTGCGCTACACACTGCACCCTCGATCCCCTCCCCCCTCACACTCTGGCCACTGCACCCTCGATCCCCTCCCCCCTCACACTCTGGCCACTGCACCCTCGATCCCCTACCCCTCACACTCTGGCCACTGCACACTCGATCCCCTCCCCCCCTCACACTCTGGCCACTGCACCTTCGATCCCCTCCCCCCTCACACTCTGGCCACTGCACCCTCAATCCCCTCCCCCCTCACACTCTGGCCACTGCACCCTCGATCCCCTCCCCCCTCACACTCTGGCCACTGCACCCTCGATCCCCTACCCCTCACACTCTGGCCACTGCACCTTCGATCCCCTCCCCCCTCACACTCTGGCCACTGCACCCTCAATCCCCTCCCCCCTCACACACTGGCCACTGCACCCCCGATCCCATCCCCCCCTCACACTCTGGCCACTGCACACTCGATCCCCTCCCCCCCTCACACTCTGGCCACTGCACCTTCGATCCCCTCCCCCCTCACACTCTGGCCACTGCACCCTCAATCCCCTCCCCCCTCACACTCTGGCCACTGCACCCTCGATCCCCTCCCCCCTCACACTCTGGCCACTGCACCCCCGATCCCCTCCTCCCCTCACACACTGCCCCCACCACCACCATACTCCCGGCCCAGCGTGAGTCTAACAAACCCCGTATCGTTGTGTTCCCCGGGGCCAGCCACCGAACGTCCAGGGTCGTCTCAGCCGAGACACAGCCGACCATCTCCAACCTCAAGCGCACTCAGGGACGCACGCCAGAGGGTGGCAGTCGGTCGGACAGGAGGGCTGTCCTCTCAGTCTGGGACGCTGGACGGGGACGCACAGAGGACGGACAGAGACAATACTGAGGGGCACAGGACGGACAGTGACGAAAGTGATGGCCGTGCATTGCCCGAAGGTAGGGCCGTGTGCCACGACAGTGACGGGGACAGGACGGGGACAGTGGACGATGACGCACAGAGGACAGGCACACAGTCCACGGATTCACCTGGAGGGCGACATGACATGGGCCGCATGCACCTTGCGCCGGGCCATGAGGGGGACCAGTACACACCAGACTTCCTAACGGACGATGACCTCGAGCGAGCGGCACTGCTGTCTCCCACACCATCCACCATCGCAGAGACACTGACCTCGGTTGGGCAGATAAGTGTTGAGGCTCCCGGGTCACGGTCTGGTGCGCACCACACAGCCGAGCAGGTACAGCAGGTGGAGTTTGGAGCAGCCGAGGGGTTGGACGGTCGGAGGGCAGCCCAGGCCCAGCAACCAGCTGCTGCCCAGACAGCACCCGGGTTCCTGGATGCCCTTGACCCACCCGGACAACCGATGCATGTGGACACCTAGGGACTGAATAACGGGATGAGGGCCATCTTCCAGGACCTGCACACGCAGTTGGAGGAGTCCATTCGCGTCGAGGAGCAGGGAGTGGTGCCGCTCATCGCAGCCACCCAGGCCGACACCGCACGGGTGGCGTCCGCGGTGGAGCCAATGGGTGAAACGGTATCGGCCATTGGTCAGGTTCTGCAAGGCGTTGAGCTTCACGTGCAAGCGTCATCCATGGCCCAGGAGCGGGCTGCCCTCTCACAGGCAGCCATCTCACAGAGCCAACAGGACATTGCCGCCGCTCTCCGGGCCCTGGCCGAGTCTCACCATGCCATGACCCAGTCCCAGCAGGCGATGGCACAGTCCCAGCAGTCAGTCACAGAGAGCATAGACCACCTGGCGCACGTGATGGATGGCATAGCGCACTCACAGGTTGAGATAGCACAGTCCCTGAAAGGAATGTCGCACTCCCTGGGCTCCGTCTCTGCGAACATTCGGACCGCGGTCGATACCGCTGCAGGCCTCCAGGACTGGCAGTGCCAGGTGTCGGTGGTGCGACGGGGCATGTCTCCGATTGCACCTCCGTCCCACAGTGAGGCCTGGGGGCCACCGGGCTCCCCGAGGGAGGAGGTGGTTCTGGGGCCCGTCCCATTACCTCCAGCAAGGGACGTCCCGGAGCACTCGGCCTCCCCCCGTTCTGTCCCTGGCGCATCTGGTGGGCAGTGGGCAGGACAGGGTGGCACCACGCTATCCAGCACGCCCGCTGAGCAGGTTGGCCCATCGAAGCCGGGCCGCCACAGGAAACGTGTGCCGAAGGGGAGCCATGTCGAAGGGCGTGATTCACAGCAGTCCGCCTCCACTCCTGCTGTACCATCTGGGGAGACACCTAGACGTAGTGGTAGGGCCCGTAAGGCAAAGAAGTTTGAAACATAGTAAGTTGGCACGGGTGCAGGGCACAGTTTAGTTGTAGGGGGTAGGGCATCTGCATGTGAATGTCACAAATAAACTCACTGTTGCACTTAACTTGTAAGACTCTGTGCTATGTCCGGTGCCAGGGGGCTCGTTAGGGTGACCGAGTGGCGCTGTGGTTAACGAGTGGTTCAACTTCGGTGCCGGATGTGCTGTCCCTTTCCCCCCCTGCCTCCCGAAATCGGACACCGAAGTCCTCGGCACTCCGACGCCAGCTACCCCACACGGGCATGTGGTGAAATATCCGTCACAAAGGCTGTGACCACCGGAGTGGATGCTTCAGCTATAGCCATGAGTCAGACCTCGGCTGGCGAATCTGAGCACACAGCTCATCGCAGAGCGGGCCGTCATCATTCAACATGGCACTGTTCACACCCGCTTACCCAATCATCAATGTTGTGCAATCCTGTAGTGCCGCACTGGTAAGGTGATGTGGAATTGGTGCCATGTACGCGGTGCGGGGGTGCCGGGGGGGGGGGGGGGGTGCAGTGTGGTGCCCATGTGCAGGACTGGCGGTGCAAGTGGCAGTATTCAGCGAATCCCTCACCCACGGTGCATGAACCGTGCGGCCACCAACGCGTCGCGTGCCCGCTGTCCTCGACGGTGCCGTCGTGCAGCCTCCTGGACGTAACGAGCACACGGGCAGTGTCTGTGTCCTGTGCCCCTCCCCCCACCCTGATGCGCCCCATCATCCTCCTCCTCCTCTTCCTCCTCCCCCTCGTTTGCGTTGGCTCCGGTGCCGTTGGGTCCTCCCTCCGACTCCTCCACCAGTGCATCTCCCCTCTGCATGGCAATGTTGTGCAGCGCACAGCAGACCACAACTATGCGGGCTGGTACTGCAGGGCCCCTCCGGAGCGGTCCAGGCATCTGAAGCGCATCTTCAGCAGGCCGAAGCACCGCTCCACCACACCCCTGGTTGCGGCATGTGCCTCGTTGTATAGGCTCTCCGCGTTGGTGTGAGGCCTCCGTATTGGTGTCATCAGCCATGGCCTCAACGGATAGCCCTTGTCGCCCAGCAACCAGCCCCTCAGCAGGGGGGGGGGGCATCCATCGAACATTGCGGGGATGAACGACTGTGCCAGAATGTAGGCGTCATGCACGCTCCCGGGGTATCTTGCACACACGTGCATCATCTTCATGTGGGGGGTCGCACACCACCTGAATGTTCATGGAGTATTCGCCCTTCCTGTTCATGAACACTTCCCTGTTGTCTGCAGGCGGACGCATGGGGACGTGCACACCATCGATGACACCCTGGACGATCAGTGTCCCGGCCACCTTGGCGAATCCACGTGCCCGTGCTTCCTGTTGTGCTCGGTCCTCGGGGAATTTAATGTACCTGTCCGCGATGGCGTACAAGGCGTCGGTCACGGCCCTGATGCACCTGTGGACCGATGCCTGTGAGATCCCGGATAGGTCCCTACTCGGCGCCTGGAAGGAACCGGTAGCGTAAAAGTTTAGGGCCACCGTCACCTTGACGGAGACTGGTATCGCGTGTCCTCCTCCCATCCCACGTGATGCGAGGTGCGCCACGAGCTGGCATATATGTGCGACCGTCTCCCTGCTGAACCGTAGTCGCCCCCTGCATGTGATGTCCGGTAGGACCTCGAACGACATTCTGTCACGGTACACCCTAGGCCTTGCTGGACGCCTGTGGCGCCCTGGCACCACCATCAGTGGCTCCTCCTCCTCCTCCCCCCCAAGCACTTCGATATCAGTACCCGCTTCCTGTGTATTCCTCGCCGTCGGGGGGGGTCAATGTTCCCCTCGGCATCCCCCTGGACATTCCGGCCCTGAGCACCTGCAGCAGCAACCGCTGCATCTGCAGCCACTGTGGGCCGTCGCAGTCTACGCTGCCGGATGGCCACCTGCAGAGCTGCGGCTCCAACCACGGCAGTGAACATCGCTGTCTGGTTGGTATACATGGTGACCTGCAGGCGGGTGGTGGGGGGCAGAGAAACAATATGTTACACGGAGGTTCTTCCACATCTCGCCAGCCGGGTTGCATGGGATACCTGTGTGCCCCGGTGGACTGGCTGACGACTTTCTTTACCAGGTGTGAATGGCAACGGTGTGACCCCAGTTCACGCCGTCGGGACTTCGGCCCATTCGGGCCGGAGAATAGCGGCGATAGTGGAGAATCGCCATTTTGGGTGTCTCGAGCGATTCTCCGGCCTGCGCCACGCAGAACACGACAAAGCCGTTCTCGCCGCTTGGGTGAATCGCGGGAGGGCGTCGGACCGGCGTCGCGTGGAAAAATGGCGCGCCAGGCGATTCTCCCAACCGGCGCGGGAGTGGAGAATCACGCCCAGTACATCAGTCATGGATGACTTTAATCTTCATGTAGATTGGGACAATCAAATTTGCTGAGGTAGCCATGGAGAAGAATTCATAGCTGGTATTTGGGACAGTTCTTTTTAGAATGTGTTGTGGATCCAACCAGGGTTCAGGTTATTTTGGATTTGGTAATGTGTAATGAGGCAGGTTTAATAAATAATCTCAGAGTAAAAGATCACCGAGGAAGCAGTGACATTAACATGGTAGAATTTAGCATTCAAGTTGAGAGTGAGAAACGTGGGTCAGTACAACTGTGCTACACTTAAATAAGGGTAATTATAAAGAAATGAGGTCAGAGTTGGCTGGAGTGGACAGGGAAAGGCTGCTGATCAGCAATTGCAGATGTTTCTGAAAATATTTCATGATTCACAGCAAAAATTTATCCCAGTGAGAAAGAAGGATACTAGTATTAAACTGAAAGAATAAATTTCCAGGGTGCAATCGAATGGCCATGCTGCACCTGAAAAGCAGCTTGCCGCGGTGCTGCGTGGCTGATAGAAGTCAGGCGAACCTATTCCCGGATCTACAAGGCTCACAATGCCTCGCATTTAGTGCAGTGATTCATCATAGGAATCTGTCCTACAAGGATGAGTTCATCATTATATTGACCACCATTGTGAAAGTGTTTTCATGCATTACAATACTTTTTTCCATTTGACAATGTGCTGTAATGCATCCCATAATGTAGAAAACATCATGTTTTATATTCCTCTTGTCACATTTGGAACTCGGATTTAAATGTACAGATTGCTTTGATGGTAGAAGAAAAATCCAGCGCTTTTTAAATCTAAAACAAAATCTGAGCATCTGGTCCCATCCATTAATTGACAGGCAAATCTGCTTAAAAATTGAGAGAACAACAGTTATTTCAGATTCAATAACTGTAGTGGTTCCCTGTAGTGGTTTTGATAGCTGTGGCTAGTATGAATGTTGGTTGAGATCCAAAACCTTATGTGGTACTCAACTGAGTCTGTTGACACAGCTGCTCAGGGGAATGATTGACAGTTTTATGAGTTTATAGTCGCTGCTTAGTGTGGTATCAGAGTACATGGTTGTTTGTTTACATTATTTAACTGCCACTTAAAGGATTAACACTTTTCTTCAATGGATAATTGTTTTTTCTGTATCAATGACAGACATTTGATTGAGAATTTTATTTCATCTTTACAGATTTAATTTTTCTACAATGGCTCCTGAGCACTGCACATAGTGGATATTGAGTGAGTGGAGGTCAGTTGTATAGTTACCCAGGAGTTTGACTAGGATTTTTCTGTCTTACATTTCCTGGGTAACTATCCAGGTAAGTAAGCCAGGATTGTCAGAAGTTCAGAGTTAAAACTTTTTTGGAGGGTCGCGGGGAGCAAGTTTCATACTTCCCGGGCAATTCCCATGGAGTCAGTGAAGTGGGACTTCTGATGGTTACATAGTACATCTTGGAGGGGTACATCTGTTCTCCAACAATCCAGAGACTGAAGGTTCTGGGCTATAGAACATACAGTGCTGAAGGAGGACATTCGGCCCATCGAGTCTGCACCAACCCACTTAAGCCCTCACTTCCACCCTATCCCCATAACCCAATAACCCCATCTAACCTTTTTTGGTCACTAAGGGCAATTTACCATGGCCAATCCACCTAACCTGCACGTCTTTGGACTGTGGTAGGAAACCGGAGCACCCGGAGGAAACCCACGCAGACACGGGGAGAACGTGCAGACTTCACACAGACAGTGACCCAGCAGGGAATCGAACCTGGGACCCTGGCGCTGTGAAGCCACGGTGCTAATCACTTGTGCTACCGTGCTGCCCAACACTATGGAAGCAAGGAAGCCAAAACTGTGTGTAATACCCCAGATGTGATCTCACCAAAATCCTATCCAATTTTAGTAAGAGTTTCTTATTCTTGTTCTCTAATCTCATTGTAATAAAGGCCAATGTAGTACTTTACTTTCTAATTGCAAGCTGTTCCTGCATTGAATCTTTCTGTGTTCCTTGTACGGGTATATCTAAATCTCTCTCGACATCAACATAAAGAAGTTTCAGAATTGTTAACAAATAGTCTGCTTTTCTATTCCTACGATCAAAATGAATAGCAACATACTTCCTCACATTGTGGCACCTTGCGCTTGTTCTTGTATCCTCTATGCGCTCCTCACAACTTACATTTCCATTGAGTTTTGTATATTCTGCAAACTTGGATACAATGCCCTCAATCCCTTTGTCCAAGTCATTCACATCGATTTTAAATAGCTGAGGCCTCACACTGATTCACTCCACTTGTCACCTCTTGAAAGTGCCCTGCTTGTCCCTACCCTCTGCTTCCCTACTCCATCCATGATAATGCATTATCACCACCATGAGCCCTCACCTTGCACATTAACTATCTATGTGGTGCTTCACTAAGTGTCTTTTCGAAATCCAAATATACTCCATCATTTCCGTGTCTATCTTTTGGCTTCCTTTTATATATCTATCCTCAAAAACTCCAATAAATTTGTCAAACATATAATTTCACGTTTGTAAAACTATGTTAACTCAGTCAGATCACACAAAATTCTCTCAGTGCATTGCTCAGATTTCCTTAATAATAGATTCCAGCAGTTTCATAACGACTGTTGTCAGGCTAACGGTCCTGTAGTTCCCTGTTTTCCTTATTCCTCCTTTCTTGAACAGCACTGTTACATTTTCTACCTTCCATTCTGCGGGGAGCATTTTAGAATTGAAGGAATTTTGGAGAATATATAACTGGTCATCCACCGTCACTGCAGCTACCCCTCAGAATCACATGCTATTAAGTTCTGGGGATTTGTCGGCTATGAGCCCCTTAAGTTCACCAATAACTTTTCTCTGCTGCAATTTATTGCCTTAAGTTTCTCACTATTATTGCTCTCTTGGTTACTATCTATTTCTAGCATTGTTTTGGCATTACTCTGTTGGCAATCCAGTTGCTCCCAAAGCATTATACCTCAGCAATACCAGCCCTTTTGGTCATTGGGAATGAAATAACATTTTTTGACACATCACCAGCTGCAAACACAGTATCTATTTTTGGAGCATCCATTTATACTTGACTCATGCATAAAATGTACTTGTCACTCACTGAAAATGGTTAGAGCAGTATCCAACACAAGATTGTCAGCACTGAAGCCACTAAAAACTTGACAATGTCTTACTCAAAGATAATACCGCTGCAAGAGATTCAAAGAGTGCAGTTCTATGTAAGAAAGACTTATTTACTAAAATAACACATCCTCACTGTTTTGACCCTATCATTAATAAGAATGTCAGTGTGGTTGTCAGGACTTTGTAAAATACTCATGTCTTACATGGATAGAAGTGCTTCTCAGGTGCAAACTACCACCTACGTATTTCTATATATCACTTAAAAATTTATTTTCTGTGGTATTTTATCAGTTTGAATCAAGGTATTGTCAATATTCTTGATTTAAGTTCCTATCATGAACGTGTCAGTAGTAAGTGGAGGTGGAGCATCAGTAGTATTCATGTGTCAGTCAAAACATATATGTACAGTTGATGCCAACAGATCCAGTGACTGCAAATGACCTGTACTAGCACTTTGTATCTTAAATCTTTTCATTGCAGAATTAAAATATCACTGCACAGATGGTGATCATTGGCGGCAGACGATGGCCATAATTATTAATTCCGCAACAGATCTGACTCAGCGGTAGGTAAAAATGCCAACTGTACAACTTGACTATGTGGTACCCTGCCCTTTGCTGAGTGCATCAGCTCCAGTAATGACTACTGGAAATTATTTCCTCTGTACTCAGCAAGATGTGTTGTACCAGTGGCCACAAACTGGGACTGTCTTCACTGCTGAGTCACAAATCTAAACTCTTGTTGTGTTTGACTCCATGCCAATAGCTGAGTCTAGCAAGCTTAAAGCTGATATCTACAGCATTGAAGCATTCTAGATAATCCATGTTGGTGAGGGTGGCGTGCTCTCCACATTGAATTGTAAAATCGTAAGAGCTCTTTGGAAATAATGATTCCTCATTATAGACTAATATAATAATAATCACTATTGTCACAAGTAGGCTTCAATGAAGTTACTGTGAAAAGGCCCCTAGTCACCACATTCTGGCACCTGTTCGGGGAGGTCGGTATAGGAATTGAACCCGCCCTGCTGGTCTTGTTCTGCATTACAAGCCAGCTGTCTTAGCCCACTGTGCTAAACCAGCCCCGTAGACTATCAAACAGTGATCAAGAAATAGAAAAAAGGGATTTGTCCACAATCTAGAGAACTTGTCAAATTAAAAAGGCCTGCAGTTGTGGAATACAGCACGCAATCAGTGGGCAAGAGTTGTACTTTTAACTTATGCATGACTGCAGATTGCACAGAGACAGAAGAGTTCTGTATATGCTTATTTAATTCTGAATTAGAGTTATAATCCACCCAATGCATTCCAAAAGCACTTTGAGGTAGCTTCCTAGATGAATTTGGCATAATTTGGCTTGGGAATCATGACACCAGCTGAATTTAGAGTAAGAAGGGCGGACTCTGTGATGGGATAGCAGTGAAGAATTCAAGCACTGAGGCCGACTAAAGCCTCACTACCCATTGCATTCACTGGGACCACTGTTGGACTTTGCTTCTCTGCCAAGTGCATGTAAAAGGCAGCAGCATTCTGGGCCCCTGGGTCCCAGTGGATATTTCTCTTGTGGCTGTTGGCCCT
The DNA here is from genome assembly GCF_047496885.1 of Scyliorhinus torazame. Taxonomy (NCBI): domain Eukaryota; kingdom Metazoa; phylum Chordata; class Chondrichthyes; order Carcharhiniformes; family Scyliorhinidae; genus Scyliorhinus; species Scyliorhinus torazame. Next base: position 30,930 of record NW_027308474.1, read on the forward strand.
GGGGAGCAGTGGCAACAGGTTCTACATTAGAGGGGTAGGGTATTGAAGTATGATTTATTCCATCCAGCTTGAATGCCATGGCTTACCTGTGTAGAGGGCAGGGTGATTCTGTCACCTCTTGCAATGCTAGATTAAATGTGCTTCTATATTGATAAGTTATTGTCGTTGCTGTTGTAAATTGAGCTAGCTGGAAAAAAATCTACAGTTTTCACCTATCTGTCTTGGCAAACACAGAAGGATTCAACCAAATGGAATTTATTTATTGAGCACATATATTCTGTTCTATTTATGATCCTTTTAAACACTTGCTGCGTGGGAAAAAGAACAAATCCCACAAAATGCTTGCCTCATGCAGGCAACCTAATACTTTTATATCATATCATCTCTCTACATTCACATTCTGTTGACCGTTCATTTTCACATAGTCACAATAAAATGCAGAGCATGATCCAAATGGCCACGCTGTGCCGGAAAAGCAGCTTGCGCAGCGTGATGGCCGAAAGTCAGGAGACCCCGCCTCACTATAATGTGCAGCTTCCCGAGGTTCCCATTTGGGAGAATTGCGCCCGCAATATGTTTCATAAAGCACCTGATAAAAGGCATGTACAGGGAATGTGTTAACAGGCATAGGAACCTGACTGAAGCACAGAAGAAGATCAGTGGATTTCTGAATGGCAAGATGTAAATGGTAATGTCCCTCAGGTGATCAGTGTCACGACCATTGCTCTTCTCAAACGAGCTGACTTGGCATTGGCTCCACAATATCAAAATTTACAGACATCAAAATAGGCAGGATGATACATTGTAACGAGGACTGTAGATGACCTCAATTCAAACCCCACTTGAGGGCCGGGATTCTCCCCTACCCGGCGGGGCGGGGGGCCCCGGCGGGATGGAGTGGCGGGAACCACTCCGGCGTCGGGCCGTCCCAAAGGTGCGGATTTCTCCACACCTTTAGGGGCCAAGCCCTCACTTTGAGAGGCTAGGCCCGCGCCGGAGTGGTTGGCGCGCCGCCGGCCGGCGGGAAAGGCCTTTGGCGCCAGACCAGCCGGGGCCGAAGGGACTCCGCCGGCCGGCGGAAGTCCGCGCATGCGCGGGAGCGTCAGCAGCTGCTGACGTTATCCCCGCGCATGCGCATGGGGGTCACTTCCGCATCGGCCATCGCGGAGGCTATGGCTGAGGCGAAAGGAAAAGAGTGCCCCCATGTCACAGGCCCACCCGTGGATCGGTGGGCACCGATCGCGGGCCAGGTCACCGTGGGGGCACCCTCCAGGGCCAGATCGCCACGCGACCCCCCCCCTCCCCCCCCCCCCCCGGAGCCCGCCCGCGCCGCCAGTCCCACGTTAAGGTAGGTGGTTTGATTCACGCAGGCACGACTGGCATGACAGCAGCGGGACTTCGGCCCATCGCGGGACGGAGAATCGCTGGGGGGGGGGGGGCCACCGGGGGGGGAAGGGGGGGGCCACCGACCAGCGCGGCGTGATTCCCGCCCCGCCGAATCTTCGGTGCCGGAGAATTCGGCGACCGGCGGGGGTGGGATTCATGCCGCTCCCTGGCGATTCTCCGACCCGGCAGGGGGGTCAGAGTATCCCGCCCCTGGACATGAACGCATAACAGGCGTTGTAGGGCGTTTGAGATGGCGGACAGTATGTGCCGCAGGCGGCTGCTCCTCAACAAGGGGACACTGTGCCACCTGCGCCATGTCCTTGCGGATGTGGCACCACGTGGAGGAGGATACCCGTTCCGGTCACCGCAGCCCTGAACTTCTACTCCTCGCGTTCATTCCAGGGTTCGGGCAGGGACATTGCCCAACCAACAGCCCACAAATGCATCTGGGAAGTCGCAGATGCCCTGTTTGCCCGAGTAGCTGATGATATAAACTTGGACCTGGACCAGGCCCATCAAGATGTCTGGGCAGCAGGATTCTCTGCCATCACCAGGATGTCCTATGTTCAGGGGGTAATGGATGACAGGAAATACCACCTTGCGCACACCTGACGGTCCAGGAGTGCCCTTCATTAACAGAAAGGAGATCCACTCCCTAAACGTCCAACCAGTATGCGACCACCACCTGAAGATCATACATGTGTGTGCACGGTTTCCAGGGAGTGTGCACGACAGCTACATCTTGGAGCAGTCGGAGCTCCACAAAGGGACACCCCAGGATGATCGGTTAGCTCTCGGGGAATAAGGAATATCCGCTGAGGTCCTGAGACTGGGACATGCTCTGCAGTGCCTAGGCAATGCCCAGCTGAGACTGGGACATGCTCTGCAGTGCCTAGGCAATGCCCAGCTGAAACTGGGACATGTTCTGCAGTAGCTCGGCAAGGTCCACCTGCATCAGGGACATGTCCCCCAGTGTCTCGGACATGTTGACAAGGAGCTCTCCCATGGTCATCATTAACTGAGCAACGCCTTGAACACCAGCACTCATGTTGCTGACGTTTTGCTCCAGGCTCTCCACTGCGGTCGCGACCCTAGCAGTGTTGGTGGCCTCGGTGCTACGTATTACCGGTGCAATGTTCTGCGCCTGAAGCCTTTGAGACTCCTCCAATTTGGCTCATTAAGTCTGCACCAACCCTCCGAAAGAGTACCCCACCCCGGTCAACACTCCAACACGAACCACGCAACCCCTTCCCAACCCACACGTCTATGGACACTGAGGATCAATTTAGCATGGCCACTCCACCTAACCTGCACAACTTTACACGGTGGGAGGAAACCGGAGCCTCCGGAGGAAACCCACGCAGGCACAGGGAGAAAGTGCAAACTCCGCACAGTCACCCAATGTCAGAATCAAACCTGGGACTTTGGCGCTGTCAGGCAGCCGTGCTAACCATTGTGTTACTGTGCCGCATTCAATAACAATTCAATAAATGTATTCAATAAACAATCCTTATCAGAAAGTTTCCCAGCTCGACAGTTGAGATTTGTGTGAACAACAACTGTTACTGTGGTCTTCTCACAATGGAATTTATTGAAAGAAAGTTTATGTTAGGGGGACAGTGGCATATCTGATTCAACTTTAGGTTTTAACAAAATTGAAATATATTATTGGTTATCAAGATCAAAGTCTGTCATCGATATGTCAATAAGCCCTTGGCAATGTAGCATCCTGTCCACTGCTGAAGATCAAAAAACAAGTTGTTAAGGTAAGATTACTGAAGACAAGGAAGGTAATGACCAATCGTTGAAGGAGAGCTGCAGTCAATGAAACTGATCGTCAGAATGAGAATGGCAAATGTGTGTCTGTGTGTGTGTGTGTGAGCATGCGTGTGTAAGTTCCATGGTTTTTCTTTGAATCTGGTTAGACCAGATATTGTACTTGTACATAGTCTGCAGTAGAATAGAATTTTGCATCGTACATCTGATTTAACAAAGCTTAATATTTAATTCCAACATTTGGGCGGGCTGTCAACATTTTTCTTAATTCCCGTGACTGGACCATAGAGCAAACAATATAGAATGATACAATCTTGAACTATCAACATGACAAGTCTGCTAACCCTTTTATTTATTTTTTAATTCAGATTTCATAAAAACTAAAGGACCATTCCCTCTCACTTACCTGACTTCAAACTACGACGAAAACATTTAACGTTCTACGCTGTTCAAATTTGGTGAATGTTGGTAGGTGGAATAAATGTGTAAAAGAGAAATTAGATCCAAAGTTAAGATAAAAATGACTGGAATGTGAAAATGGCAGTGGTGCAATGGTGCCTGCACCACCTCTGACTTCAAAGGAGGCTTCCCACAAATATCTAGCAATCTCTGTGGTATGTATTTCCCCTTTCATGATTTCTGTTTGCTTTTAGCTCCAGGTCATAAGGTTCTGCAATAGTCCAGCAGCAGCCAGGTATGATAAACAATCACATTGATATATTCTCACAGACAGCAAACCAGGAAATAAAAAAACACTGAATTCCTTTGCTGAATTCCTAACTGCTATGCATAATAAAAATAAATGATTGGGGCATACACATGGGATTACGGTAGAAGCTAAAGTATCAGGATAGCAAACTTACTTTCAAATACTTATTTGAAAAGTATGCATCATTTATTTACTTGATAATAAAGGATCTGACATTCAGCAAATATTCACTTTCACGCTGTTTAGCAATAAAACTTTATCAAGGCTTTTAATAACAAGACTCATCGCCTAAGTGATGCGCAATCAATATACTCGAGACGAAGGTATTCAGTAACTGAGGCTTTAATGCACTTGAACTGATCCCCAGCAGCTTTGTTACAGTAGTGAAGGCTGCTGGGATGGCACCATCTCTTATACCCCGCCTTCAGGGCGGAGCTACTTCACACAGCCAATGGTAGACTCCAGGGTCTCAACCAATGGCGTCAGCCTCTCAGGTACCGCAATACCTGGTATTACCACACTAAGCATAGAAATTCTTGTCAGTAAATGGTTTCTAATTGATTTAACTCAGGCAGGACTGCAATAGCACACCCTCTGGAGAAACATAAGACCATTGGCAGAAACATCTATCTCTGTTTTTAACAGTGCAGGACTTCAGAAGTTGCTGTCGATTTCGGAGGACTTACGGTGGCACTATTCCCACGAAATCTGGATTAAAAATAACACACGCAAGTTTAGGAATTCCCTGCAGCAGAGGTGTGTGATTGCCATGTTTTATCACTCTGTGTGGAAATAGTTTATGATCATATTCTTGTCAGCAGCATTTTTGTTTCAATCTTTGATCTCAGGGCCGACAGCAAAGTTCAGCACAATTTTCTTAATCCCGTCTGAAATAAGTTTTGTTACCTTGTATCAATTTTGAAGTATGCCTTTAGAAACTATAGAAAAAATGTAAAGAAGAATTATTGGCGGTGGTAAAATTATAAAAGACTTCCCAAGGTCTTAGGTGCAGTTAACGATTATTCCTGTGCCCTAACAGGGATGCCCTTCCGGATAACTGAAAGATAATAGAAGTTTGCTGATTTCCTGCTTGTTTTGACATTAGAAGTACTTTTAGCAAACTAGACTTTTATTTCTGTGCCTCCAGCACAAATAGAGCTGCACAGCAAGCTACTGGAATTCATGTCAGCTGCAGAACAGAAGTATTCCTGTGTTATTCGGTACATAGATATTTGCTCTGAACAAAGGCTTGCTTTCAAAGGGTGAGGGATCTTTTTCCACGGTTAAAGAGAAATTGGATGATCCCAAACCCCTGTCTTTTGCAACTAATGTTGAAATAAAAGCTGCAATAAACATGTTGGTGGTTGTTATTTATTCTGCTTCCTGGAGGTGATTGAATTGCAAATGTGCATGGCAGGTGGCTTCTCTAAACTGGCACATTTTTTCCCCAGTTTTATCCTTAGAACCTGGTTGATCAGCAGCTAGTTAAGCAGGATAAGATTATGATTTTGGCAAAAGCGCTCTCAGAATTTCCAGTATTTCCTCATGATGCTCAGTATGAAAATAGGTTCTAATCACAATCTTACAGGGTTAACTACTTATTTAATATAATCCTATGGCCCATTGGGGCAAAACCGCTAAAAGTAAATGCTCTTCCTTTATAACCAACTGTGGAAACTCTGCTATATTCTGCATTTGCATTATAATTTGTTGAGGGTTGTAGCACCGTCAATATGACGCGAGGCAGGTTGAGGTAATGTCAATTGAAGGCTTTATTAAGCAGAACTTTATCCCCAGCAGCGTGGTTACAGAATGCAACTGCTGAGGGAAATGGAGGGAAAAACTGGGTTCTTATACCGGCATTTCTGGGTGGAGTCCAGTAGGTGGCAGATCCTATCAGGACCTGGCATCCCGCCACCAATAGCCTGTCGACACGTGGTGTACCGTATTACCCCTAATACATACCACCACAGGGGGCTCCAACAGGAAAAATATCCGGCCACCGTTCCGTGCGCTGATCTTCCTGTCCCTGCCTCTGCGCTTCGTTTCGACTTCACCTGCACGGGCGGGAATGTGTCTGGTTGTCCACCCATAGACTAATTGAGACCCTTAAGTGACTAATTAATAGCCAATATAATGGCTTCTTTCCAACAGCCGCTGGGTTTTAACCTGCAGCAGGTGGAGGCCAGCACCAAGACTGAAGCCCAGCAATTTTCAGTCTGCCTGGAGGCGGGAAGGTTTGGCAATATTTCCTTTATGTCACCTCTGGGTCCATCGCAGGATCTTTGCATCCTGCATTTCCTCTTTTTACTGCCTTACATAGCTTGGGACCCCACTTTCCTCGGTGGGGCCTGTCAGCCTTCTCTGATTATTAACCCCACTTCCCTTGGACTTACCTTTGCATCTGGCGTTAGTAATGATCATCATTAAAACTGGGTGCAGTCCCAACAGTGGCCAATTCATTTGGTGGTGCTGCTGACTATTTGATTGACTAGCAGGTCTGGGAGGTGTGACCTCCTCACCAAATGGGAGCAGATGTGTTACCTCAGATCAATGAATTGCCTGCTGGCTATTAAATAAATGCAGGGAGCCGGTGTCTCCAGCATTTACAGTGGGAGACCAGGGACCTTGTCCAGTGTAAACTCCTGCCCAGGAATTTCTTACCGGGAGGGGGCGGTGGGTGAAGTGAAATTGAAATTGGACTGGTGCTCAAAAGAAACGGGAATTTTGTGATGTGGCTGTTTTGTGCAATGGTCCAACACGACCTGAGTTCTGAGCCACATTTAACATTGACTTCTTTTGAACAGGAGGAGCGACCACCAAATGGAAGTCGTGGAGCCTGCCAAATTCTGACTGTCACAACCCCCAAGAGAACAACAGGGAAACCATTATTGATCTCCCTGGGGGGGCTCGTGTATTACGAGCTTCCCAAGTAGAGGATGGAGGCCAAACTGGGGTTTATTATGAGCTAACATAAAAGCAGGCCCAAAACAGTACCTGGTGTGGTTAATCCTCCCAGCTAGGATTGTACTGTGAGCAATATGCTGTATTATGCACATATCTTTGTAAATAGTGTAAATAAATCTGTGTTTGCCATCAGCCTCCCCTGAGTCTTTAAACTGACCAACTCTAATTCAAAAGAGCAGAGAGTTGTGCAGAACAGGGCCCGACTTCAAATTCTTCCCCTGTCTGGCCTGGTAGTGTGACCTTCACAACCCAAGCTTTGCTATAACTAACCTGACGGAGCTACAAAGGGGCCCAGGGTATTAGTACAGCAAAGCATTAGAGGGCAGATTTTTCTCTTCTTGTATTTGGCTGTAAAGGATTGACCAGTACAGAGAAGTGAGGAAAAATAGGAGCAGAGGTCTTTGCACTCAGATTGGAGTCCACCCAATTTATCTCAAACACAAAACTCTAAGCTAAAACCTTACACTTGTCCTAAAGAGCTGCAACTCTGGCAAGGGCAGGATATGCTTTTCTAACTCTTTTAAGAAGACACGGGAAGTCCATACTGGGTTCAACAAAAGAAAGAGAGTTTTATTTATAAGGCTTAAGGTACACTGCTTCCGGTGGTACCCAACCCTGTCTGAGCCAGCCGGTCCTGAATCAGCCAACATTATATACATTGGCAATTAAGCTTTCACCCCCCCAAGCGGGGAAGCTCGTATTCGCAAAGAATACTGGGAGTACAATTGTCCCCAACCCATACGTCCTGTGCGGATGCAGGTTATGACGAACTCTTACCTTCACAAGAGCATAAACAGCTAATCATTGAAACTCCCGATGTCAAAATGTTAAAGTGAGATTGTTTGTGGAGACCTTGACTTATATATCTTGGGACTAGCTGCAGTTAGCAGCATTTATGCTTTAACTTTTCAATCCTGGGCCCACCGGCAGAATTGTAGATCAGGTTTTTGCTGGGTTCACAAACCTGCCACCTTCTGTGTCTTTTTGTCAATTATTTTCAATCTGGGCCTCTAGTTAGACCATAGGACCATAATATATCGGAGCAGAATTAGGCCATTTGGCCCATCAAGTTTGCTCCGCCATTTTATCATGACTGATATGTTCCTCATTCCCATTCTCCTTCTCCCCATAATCCCTGATCTCCATATTAATCAGAAATCCCCTTACTAATCAAGAACACCAGATTTGTGCTTGAGGTGCTTGTACCTACAGGGCTACAGACCAAGAGCTACTGGGTTACTGCCACCAGAAACAATTCCTCCTTATTTACCTAATCAGCACACTTCATGATTTTAACACCTTTCTGAAATCTATGCTTAAATCTCTCTGCCCTAAAGAGTAAACCCCCAGCTTTTCTCATCTCCCCATTTTATTAAATTTACCATCCCTGGTCCTGCTTTAAATGTGGCTACAGGAATTTATACTGTAAAACATTGACACGAAGGACCCAGAGGTACAAGAATGTTTTATAGATGTATCACTATTCTCGTAGATGAAAGCACTTATGTATTACTATGCCAATGAAGACATGATGGCCCCCAGTTCAAATCCTGGACTGCCAGTACCCATGGCATCAGGCCTCAGAAAGAATCAGCCTCTTCAGTGAGGGAGTGAGAACAATGGGGAGAACAAAACTATATAAGATTTGACTTAATTTCATAAAGTGTATTAAAATCTAAATGTTAAATAAGTTGGAGTTTTGAAGTTACAGTGTATAGAATGGATGCCAAATCAAAAAGCAAATCAAATGTGGCAATATGGAGGAGCAGAGAGATCTTGGGGTCTATGTTCATACATCTTTGAAAGTTGCCACTCAAGTGGATAGAGCTGTGAAGAAGGCCTATGGTGTGCTCGCGTTCATTAACAGAGGGATTGAATTTAACAGCCGTGAGGTGATGATGCAGCTGTACAAAACTTTGGTAAGGCCACATTTGGAGTACTGTGTACAGTTCTGGTCGCCTCATTTTAGGAAGGATGTGGAAGCTTTGGAAAAGGTGCAAAGGAGATTTACCAGGATGTTGCCTGGAATGGAGAGTAGGTCTTACGAGGAAAGGTTGAGGGTGCTAGGCCTTTTCTCATTAGAACGGAGAAGGATGAGGGGCGACTTGATAGAGGTTTATAAGATGATCAGGGGAATAGATAGAGTAGACAGTCAGAGATTTTTTCCCCGAGTGGAACAAACCATTACAAGGGGACATAAATTTAAGGTGAAAGGTGGAAGATATAGGAGGGATATCAGAGGTAGGTTCTTTACCCAGAGAGTAGTGGGGGCATGGAATGCACTGCCTGTGGAAGTAGTTGAGTCGGAAACATTAGGGACCTTCAAGCAGCTATTGGATAGGTACATGGATTACGGTTAAATGATATAGTGTAGATTTATTTGTTCTCAAGGGCAGCACGGTAGCATTGTGGATAGCACAATTGTTTCACAGCTCCAGGGTCCCAGGTTCGATTCCGGCTTGGGTCACTGTCTGTGCGGAGTCTGCACGTCCTCCCCGTGTCTGCGTGGGTTTCCTCCGGGTGCTCCGGTTTCCTCCCACAATCCAAAGATGTGCGGGTTAGGTGAATTGGCCAATGATAAATTGCCCTTAATGTCCAAATTGCCCTTGGTGTTGGGTGGAGGTGTTGAGTTTGGGTAGGGTGCTCTTTCCAAGAGCCGGTGCAGACTCAAAGGGCCGAATGGCCTCCTTCTGCACTGTAAATTCAATGATAATCTATGATTAATCTAGGACAATGGTTCGGCACAACATCGTGGGCCGAAGGGCCTGTTCTGTGCTGTATTTTCTATGTTCTATGTTAAAACATCTTGTTGGATGGCCTGATTTATATTACAAGAACACTTGTAGCTGAAACTATAAACAATTTATTAACTGTGGACATTGAGAGTGTTGTGCAAAGCTGCCCATTAACTGTGGGTCAAATATATACAAAACAACAGATGAATAACAGTATGAACATGCACAAACCACTATCTCTCTCCCAGCTCCCTTGTCAGTCTGAGGTCACCTGACTCTAACATTCACTTATATACTAATGGGACTCCTAGTGGTCAGCCGGTGAATTACAACGCAACCATGATAGCACTACAAAAACTGCAGTAATCAAATAAATACACTTAAGTGTATAAGTACGCTTTACCTTGTGGTCACTACTGCTCCATGTTCGCCCGCCCCTTTTAACAGTGACCATATGCACTTACTATGAAGGCCTGCCTCAAGTGTACAATCAGTGGCCAACTCCAACTTACTTGGAAGTACTTCTGTTGGCCTTGAAATACTTCCCTTGAAGCTCTCTGGGACCTGCATTTTACCTTCACAGCTCGTGACACCAAACAGCCCGGTGCTAGTGGCATTGCACATTCGGTGTGCATTGCATTCGCTGATGGCCCTTACATGCTTTCCCAGCTGCAGCCATGGGCCAAACTGGAAAACTCCTGAGGGCCAGATGTGGACCACAGGCCATATTTTTGCCCTGGTCTGGGTTGGAGCTTCCATCCTACCCAAATATGTCAGGGTACAATCAGGGAAAGGGCCTCCCAGGCTGGTATTTTGTTACCTCTTTTCTCACCGGCAGGCCCATTGACTGATCAGCAACAGTAGGCATATAGGCCTGACAGCATATCTACATAGGTGTCTCCCAGAAGTCCAGACTTCGAATGAGTCTGGAGCTCAAAAGATTTTGAAAGAGTAATTCGGCCCACTTGGTGGTGGGAAACCATAATTGATAGATAAATGAGCCAGAATATTTTGGAGTAGTTAGTGCCAATCACTCCTGGCTGGGGAACTCTCACACTTATTGCTGGAATATTGATCCAATGGAGGTTTGAGTCCTTGATCGTGATGTCTTGTTTTCAGTCAATGAATGTTATATTACTGGGGTGTAATATATATGCTACTCATTTGTCTTGCTGAGTTATACTTAACTTGATGATAAACAGTCAAAGTCTTCCAGTTGATGACAAAATTTTATTGAGTAACAAAATAATATACTTGCGAGTTCTTTACTTTAATACTTTGACTAGTAGTAGAATTAACTAAGATTGAATTAAATTAACAATGAATATAATACACTATACTCTGAGCTGGTCACACTTCTATCCTCTAGCTACAACACACACGAAGAGAGTGGGAAACTGCTTGAGCTTGCTTATATAGTCCCTGTTAGTGTTGCCATCTAGTGATCATCTGCCTGTACTGACTGCACATTAACCAATCATGTATTTACATATACAGAGATCACTACAATGAAAACATGTAAGTAAAGCTTTTTCCCACCCCCTTGTGGATGATGGAAAAAGGGAGTCGATGAAAAAGGTACATGAAAATGTTTCAACTTAAAAGGTATCGTGAAAAAAGAGTTAGAAAAAGATGAATATCTATAACTGCAGAAAAAGCTTTGCCTCTGGCATACATTCATCATACTCCAGATGTCACGTTTTATTTAAAAAAAAGAAAGCCTAGCTGAGTTCTTTTACCTGCAGCCTGAAATCTACAAACAATTTACTGACCTCGAATTCACCTCAGCATATTTGCAGGCAGCTATAATTACTTGTACTCCTATAGGGATGTTTTTGACAAATGGCCTAAAAGGGACAGGCAAACGCTACTGCAGAACATCCGAATCGTGGTCCAGGCTGCCTGAAAGAATCACCGAGGATATATTAGCTATTGAAAACAAAGTAAAATCAAGTTAAAGTAAATAACTAAAGAAGCTAAAGTAAATTTGCAGACGATACTAAAGTCGGTGGTGTTGTCGATAGTGTGGAAGGATGTAGCAGATTACAGAGGGATATAGATAAGCTGCAGAGCTGGGCCGAGAGATGGCAAATGGAGTTTAATGTAGAGAAGTGTGAGGTGATTCACTTTGGAAGGAATAACAGGAATGCGGAATATTTGGCTAATGGTAAAGTTCTTGAAAGTGTGGATGAGCAGAAGGATCTAGGTGTCCATGTACATAGATCCCTGAAAGTTGCCACCCAGGTTGATAGGGTTGTGAAGAAGGCCTATGGAATGTTGGCCTTTATTGGTAGAGGGATTGAGTTCCGGAGTCGGGAGGTCATGTTGCAGCTGTACAGAACTCTGGTACGGCCGCATTTGGAGTATTGCGTACAGTTCTGGTCAACGCATTATAGGAAGGACGTGGAGGCTTTGGAGCGGGTGCAGAGGAGATTTACCAGGATGTTGCCTGGTATGGAGGGAAAATCTTATGAGGAAAGGCTGATGGACTTGAGGTTGTTTTCGTTGGAGAGAAGAAGGTTAAGAGGAGACTTAATAGAGGCATACAAAATGATCAGGGGGTTGGATAGGGTGGACAGTGAGAGCCTTCTCCCGCGGATGGATATGGCTGGCACGAGGGGACATAACTTTAAACTGAGGGGTAATAGATATAGGACAGAGGTCAGAGGTAGGTTCTTTACGCAAAGAGTAGTGAGGCCGTGGAATGCCCTACCTGCTACAGTGGTGAACTCGCCAACATTGAGGGCATTTAAAAGTTTATTGGATAAACATATGGATGATAATGGCATAGTGTAGGTTGGATGGCTTTTGTTTCGGTGCAACATCGTGGGCCGAAGGGCCTGTACTGCGCTGTATTGTTCTATGTTCTAAGCCAAACAAGTTTTGTTAATTCAGACTGAAAACACAATTGCCCTGAATTTCCAGAGTTCTCACAATGTTATAGCTTTGACAATATTTGTCAAAAACACTGAAGAATTGTCTTAAATGGACGTGTATGCCCATTGATCTAATTTCTGTGGGAACTCTTTGTCTCCCACTAGAAAACCCACGTTTTAAAATCAATGGGGATGTCTGGTTGCATTGTGCCTGGTGTAAATGCCGCTATGGCTGGAGAATTGCAGGTGATATTTGCGCTAGCCGCAAATCAGTTTCCCTTTCTCTCTGTCCGCTCCAGCTGGTGTGATCAGGAACTCACCCAGAAAAGACGAGAACCTGGTATTTACCCCACACCCTCACTGCTAGTGAGACGTCATCCGCTACTGATCCCTAAAAGTGAGACCAGTCCTCAGGGACACTGAGTGGGAGCAAGGGGGTGAGTACCCTCTCTACACTTTCCTCCAGGGTGCTGAGGGGGTCCTTCAAGGGAGTTGGGGGTCAGGGGAACATGTGCTGGGTTGGATATGCTGAGGTTGAGGGTCTTTCCTGGGATGGGGGTTGTGTGGAATGTCTTCCCTCTGTAGCCTTAAAAAACGTTGATGTCTCTTCCAGCATGTCAAATTCAAAGATCTATCAGATGAAGGTAAAAGATGTGTTGGAAATGCTTGAAGTGCCTTTTTCACATTCAATTTCATTCCCCTTTAACCATTCCAAGCCTCTGGGATTGCTGAGAAGCCTAAAAGCTTTGAACTCCATTTAATGTCATGGTCCATTACCTTTGACAGGTCCAGGCTATTTCAAAGGAGGGATTAGCCTTGTCTATTTTTACAGTTCTTTATGGCCCATTAACTCTGAGGTACTTCCTCTTTTGGGCAGGTATTGTTTCTATTGTTTGGGCAGTTTTGTTTTGGTGGGGTTTCCTCTATCCTGAAGCGCTTCCAAGAAAGACCAGCTGTTCTGACTGCCTTTTTTCCTGCTGGGGTTTTCTCTGTTCTGAAATCCTTCCAAGGAAGACCAGGTGCTCTGACTAAGTGTTGGCTTCTGGCACCCTGGTAAGTGCCAACCTGGCAGTGCCAGGTTACCATTGCTGGGATGCCAGGGGTCAGTGCCAGGTTGACACTGCCAAAGGGTGGGGCCTGAAGCGGTGTGTCGTTCACTTGGCAGGAGTGCCTTGCCAGCTGGTAGTACAGTGGTTATCACTGTTGCTTCACAGTGCCAGGGTCCTGGGTTCGATTCCCGGCTTGGGTCACTGTCTGTGATGAGCCTCAGAGATCGGGCGGTATTTAAAAAAGACGCCACAATCTCTTACTGCACTGACGAGCTGAACTTGTCGGTGCAGGAAATAAAGTAAGTGCGCCCTTGGCGGGATGTTTCTAACCTAGGCTATAAATTAAGGCAGAGACCCGTTTGGTGGGGGGATCGTTCTCAGTGCTGCAGGCTCTGAGAAAGACTCGGCTATACGCACCCAAAACAGGACTCTGTTTTTTGTGCATTAAATCACGGCCATTGTCGACTTCCAAGGCAAAATCAACTCTCCAGTAAATACCTGGACACAATACAGTTTGTAATGGGGCATTGGCGAATCATCTGGTCGATCGTGACAGCCACTAGTGCAAGTAAAGGAGTTTTTAAAACATAGCTATTGGACAACTGCAAATTACTGGGGACTGAGGCTGAGTAGCACAGATCAGGGAACTTTATCCAAAAATGGTGGGAAGAAAAAGCGCCATGGACGTGGTTGATGAAGAGGAGGAAATATGAAATTCTTATGAGAAAAGGTTCCATTTGTTTCGTAAAGATAATCAGACACCAGCAGACCTGCATAAAGCGACTTTTCTCAGCTCAGTTTCGAGGAAAACATTCATGTTGCTACAGAATTTAGTACACCTAGCTAAACCTGAAGACAAGTTAATGACTGTCTTGCAAGAAAATTTATTTCCCCGTCCACTATTAATAGCAGAAAGATTCTGCTTTCACCGTTGTGCACAGGAAGAAGGGAAAACATTCCACAATTTGTTGCATCACTGTGAAAGCTATCAAAGTCCTGCGAATTTTGCCAGACTTTGGATGGTACACTTGGTGATCGATTAGCTTGTGGCAGGATTAAAGCCATCCAAAAGAAATTGTTGACTGAAGACCCATTAACCCAAAAATCTGCTATAAAAATTGCAACGTCTGTGGAACATGCTGCAAGAAAAGCTTCACTGATTGGAGTTTGAGCTTAAATCCATAAGATGCAGTCTGTGGGAAGCAGGCCCACCAAGAATCTACCATGTGACCGGTGACGAGTGGTGTCCCGCAGGGTTCAGTGTTGGGGCCACAGCTGTTCTCTTTATATATTAACGATCTAGATGACGGGACTGGGGGCATTCTGGCTAAGTTTGCCGATGATACAAAGATAGGTGGAGGGGCAGGTAGTATGGAGGAGGTGGGGAGGCTGCAGAAAGATTTAGACAGTTTAGGAGAGTGGTCCAAGAAATGGCTGATGAAATTCAACGTGGGCAAGTGCGAGGTCTTGCACTTTGGAAAAAAGAATAGAGGCATGGACTATTTTCTAAACGGTAACAACATTCATAATGCTGAAGTGCAAAGTGATTTGGGAGTCCTAGTCCAGGATTCTCTAAAGGTAAACTTGCAGGTTGAGTCCGTAATTAAGAAAGCAAATGCAATGTTGTCATTTATCTCAAGAGGCTTGGAATATAAAAGCAGGGATGTACTTCTGAAGATTTATAAAGCATTAGTTAGGCCCCATTTAGAATACTGTGTGCAATTTTGGGCCCCACACCTCAGGAAGGACATACTGGCACTGGAGCGGGTCCAGCGGAGATTCACACGGATGATCCCAGGAATGGTAGGCCTAACATACGATGAACGTCTGAGGATCCTGGGATTATATTCATTGGAGTTCAGGAGGTTGAAGGGAGATCTAATAGAAACTTACAAGATAATGAATGGCTTAGATAGGGTGGACATAGGGAAGTTGTTTCCATTAGCAGGGGAGACTAGGACCCGGGGGCACAGCCTTAGAATAAAAGGGAGTCACTTTAGGACAGAGATGAGTAGAAATTTCTTCAGCCAGAGAGTGGTGGGTCTGTGGAATCCATTGCCACAGAGGGCGGTGGAGGCCGTGACGTTGAGTGTCTTTAAGACAGAAGTTGATAAATTCTTGATTTCTCGAGGAATTAAGGGCTATGGAGAGAGAGCGGGTAAATGGAGTTGAAATCAGCCATGATTGAATGGTGGAGTGGACTCGATGGGCCGAATGGCCTTACTTCCGCTCCTCTGTCTTATGGTCTTATGTCATCACTGTAACCAAATGGGCGATATGGCTGGAGATTGTTGGAGCAAGGAGAACAAATGCAGAAATTGTGGTAGAATTGGTCACATTGCCAAGGCATGTTGGTCACACCAACTTTCATCCACACATAAGAAGTGTACTAACAAATAAACTGCAAAGTCAACAGGGTGAGTTTACCAATTAAGTGTTCCAGCTAAAAACTCATCGAGCAAAGTGTCAATTTGGTTTAAGGAATGTCAATATGGTGTTCACCAGCAACAATTTTGGGTATATCCAAAATGAAATGGGGCACTATTAAGATAGAAGTGGATATGGATGCTGTGTACCACTTATACCTGAACTGATATACTGTCAGAAGTTGAGGTATTTGCCAGTACAACCATCTGATGTGGTCTTGAGGACACATACCGAGGAGGTTGTGCCGCTGAAGGGCTTGATCAAGGTGACTGTGGAAGTTAACTAACAGAAAGTGGACTTGCCTCTTCACTTTGTTAAAGGAAACTTTCCAGCATTGTTTGGGAGATCTTGGTTAAGGAAGATGAAGCTAAACTGGGCTCTCTTGAATCAAATTGTTGATTCTACGAATGTCCTTCAACAGTTTCTGAGAAAGTGTACAAAAGTATTCGAGGAGTCCCTTGGATCCATGACTGGGTCAAAATGAAACTCAAGATAAAGGCAGACAGCATGCCTAAGTGTTTGAAAGCATGTACAGTACCAAAGGCTATTTGACCTAAAATGGAAGAACTCGAGAGGTTAATGAATCTGTTGCCACCAGCGATTGGGCAACACCAACTGTCCCAGTCTTAAAAAAGGATAGTTCAGTACGAATATGCAGGAATTTCAAAACAACTAGCAACACTGTTTTATGTGCTGGTCAGTACCCTCTACCACTTATCAAAGATCTTTTTGCAGGACTCTCAGGAGGCCAAAGATTTAGCAAACTTGATCTCTCCTAAGCCTATCTGCAAATGAACGTACGTATTGAACATCAACCGTTATTGAGCATAATAACATACAAGGGTCTGTTTCAGTATCGGAGGCAGGTCAGGAAAATATTAGCACCGTCTCTCTTTCAATTATCTCTGGATCAGATCTTGAGTGAGTTATTGGGTGTGCAATGCTACCTGGTTGACATTTTGATAACAGGTTCGAACGACGTAGAGCATGTAAAGAACCTAGGAACTACTCTTGCAAGGCTGCAGCTGTATAATCTCCGGGTGAAGAAAGAGAAATGCGAAATGTTTAAATCTTTCTATTCTCTATCTTGGACCAAGGCAGTCTTCACAAAGAACCTAAGAAGATGTTGGAGATCCTGGATGTTTCACGACTGCAGAAAGTGACTCAGTTAAGGTCATTTCTAGGATTATTAAATTACTATGGAAAGATACCACACTTAGTAACACAGCGGAAGCCTCTACGCACATTGCTTTGTAACAAACTAGCTTGGCTCTGGACTTGAAGATTGTGAGGAAGCTTACCAAAATATCAAAAGGAATGACAGGAATCTGAGTTATTCGTCCATCATAACCCAAATCTGAGGCTGCAGCTTGCTTGCAACGCATCACCCATGGGCATATAATGCCTTCAGGCGAAGAGCGACCAGTAGCATTTGCTTCCAACATGTTGACTGGCAGCGAGTCCAACTATTTTTAACTTGAGAAAGAAGCTCTCAGCATTATTTTTGGTATTCAAAGGTGTCACCATTATTTATTTGGCCATCAATTTACTCAATTGACTGACCATCGTCACCCAACAATGTTTGGGCCACATAATGGAAACCCTTTGCTCGCTACTAGTCAATTACAATATTGGGTGTTAATCTTGTTGGCACACGATTATGTCATTTAATATCGTTGGTCTGAATAGCATATGAACGTGAACAGTGAACACTTTAGACAGCTGCTGCAAGATTAACAAGACCAAAAAAATTAAGCACATGTCTGGTGAACACTTCAACAAGATATTCTACCTGTAACATGTGGAAAATGTTCCGATAATTTCTTCTCAGGTGCAAAAATTTAAATGAACAGATCCGGTGATGGGGAAGGTGTTGGACATGATTCTAAAAGGCACTCTATCACAAGGGCGGGGGTCACGGTAGCACAGTGGTTAGCACAGTTGCTTCGCGGCTCCTTGGTCCCAGGTTTGATTCCCGGCTTGGGTCACTGTCTGTGTGGAGTCTGCATGTTCTCCCCGTGTCTGCGTGGGTTTCCTCCGGGTGCTCCGGTTTCCTCCCACAAGTCCCAAAAGACGTGCTGTTAGGTGAATTGGACATTCTGAATTCTCCCTCTGTGTACCCGAACAGGCGCTGGAATGTGGCGACTCGGGGATTTTCACAGTAACATCATTGCCGTGTTAATGTAAGCCTACTTGTGACAATAAAGATTATTATTATTATTATTATTAAGTGCAGCTCAGGGTCACTATGCAGTCTGTTGGATCTGGCTGGGCAAGGGAATACTCTCACCTTGTCTTTTCTTTTCCCCCTGCAGAGAATGAACTTTGGAGTACAGCCAGGAATCATAGAATCCTACAGTGTACAAGGGGCCATGAGGCCCATCGAGTCTGCACCGACCCTTCGGCTGAGTACTGTACCCATGTCCACCTCGCCTTATCCCCGTAACCCCATAGCCTAATCTGAAAATCCCTGGACACTAAATCCTTGCAATTTAGCATGGCCAATCCATGTAACCCGCACGTCTTTGGACTGTGGGAGGAAGCCGGAGCAGCCGGAGGAAGCCCACACAGACACGGAGAGAACTGGCAAACTCGACACAGACAGTTACTCAAGACTGAAATTGGAACCCGGGTTCCTGATGCAGTGAGTCAGCAGTGCTAACCACTATGCCCCTATCTCCTGCTATCTAATGCTTCCTATCTATCTGGCCACAGTTGCCATTGCAGATGCATAGAGGTTGGATTACAGGGCCTGCTGAAGGGGGACCCCGCACAAGAGGAGCCTGCCCCAGAAGAGCAGGAGCCAGCCGGTGAGGAACCAGTCCGCCATCCGACAGTCTGAGAAAGAGGTGCAAAGGAGGCCCTGCATCTGGGCACGTGTATACCATCAACACCTGTCCTTCGAGGAGATGCCAGATTGCCTGTGTTGCAAAAGACTTCAGCTCACCAACGAGACCATGCGGCACCTGTGCCAGATGATGGTGGACCTGGTACCACGAGAGTTTAGAGGATGATACCCTCTCCCAGCGGTAGCACAGTGGTTAGCAATATTGCTTCACAGCGCCAGGATCCCAGGTTCGATTCCCGGCTTGGATAACTGTCTGTGCGGAGTCTACACGTTCTCCCCGTGTCTGCGTGGGTTTCCTCCGGGTGCTCTGGTTTCCTCCCACAAGTCCCGAAAGAAGTGCTGTTAGGTGAATTGAACATTCTGAATTCTACCTCTAAAGGAGTGGTGCGGGAAAGAGGGATTCCATTTCATGGGGCATTGGCATCAGTACTGGGGCAGGAGGGACCTGTACCGTTGGGACGGTCTTCACCTGAACCATTCTGGGACCAGTGTTCTAGCGAATAGGATAAATAGGTTGGTCACAAGGACTTTAAACTAGCAAGTTGGGGGGAAGGGAAGTGTAAAGCTATGGACAGTATAATGGTTAATGGAGATCAAGGCAGCAGGTTACGTGACAGGTTATTATGTAGAGATATGGGTTCAAAGACAAGGAAAATTAGGAGAAAGGGTAAGAGGAAAAATAAATTGCGAAAAGTTACTGATCAAGGTGTTAGGATTCATAACAAAGACATAAAAAACAGCATAAGTGTACTTTACCTGAATGCTCGTAGTATACAAAATAATGTAAATGAGTTATAATCGATTATAAATTATAATCGTGAATGATTATAATTTAGTGGCCATTACTGAAACATGGTTAAAAGATGGTCACGACTGGGAGTTAAATATCCAAAGGTATCAGACTATACGAAAGGATAGAATGGACGGTAAGGGTGATGGTGTAGCTTTGTTGTTTAAGGATGGCATCCGGGCAATAGTAAGGGATGATATTGGTGCTATGGAGGACAAGGTTGAATCAATTTGGGTGGAAATCAGGAATAGTAAGGCGAAAAGGTCACTGATAGGAGTAGTCTATAGGCCACCAAATAGTAACAGGATGGTAGGGCAGGCAATAAGCAAAGAAATAACGGATGCATGTAGAAATGGTACAGCGGTTATCATGGGAGATTTTAATCTGCATATCGATTGGTTTAACCAGGTTGGTAAAGGCAGTCTTGAGGAAGAGTTTATAGAATGTGCCCGGGATAATTTCCTGGAACAGTATGTAATGGAACCTACAAGGGAACAAGCGGTCCTAGATCTGGTCCTGTGTAATGAGGCAGGATTGATTAATGATCTCATAGTTCGGGATCCTCTTGGAAGGAGCGACCAAAATATGGTGGAATTTAAAATACAGTTGGAGGATGACAAGGTAAAATCAAACACTAGTGTTTTGTGCTTAAACAAAGGTGATTACAATGGGATGAAAGAAGAACTAGCTAAGGTAGACTGGGAGCAAAGACTTCATGGTGAAGCAGTTGAGGAACAGTGGAGAACCTTCCGAGCGATCTTTCACAGTGTTCAGGAAAGGTTCATACCAACAAAAAAGAAAGACGGTAGAAAGGGGAAAAATCGACCGTGGATATCTAAGGAGGTGAGGGAGAGTATCAAATTGAAGGAAAAAACATACAAAGTGGCAAAAATTAGTGGGAGACTAGAGGACTGGGAAGTCTTTAGGGGACAACAGAAAGCTACTAAAAAAGATATAAAGAAGAGTAAGGTAGACTATGAAAGTAAACTTCATAGGGGGATATGGATATCGGGCGGGGGGGTGGGGGGGAGGCTCACCCTGGCTGCCCTGACGAGGTCGTTCACCTTCTTGTGGCACTGGGTGCCTGTCCGTGGTGTCAGGGCCACAGCGGTGACGGCCTCTGCCACCTCCCTCCACAGACGCCGGCTGTGGCGTGGGGCAACTCTGCGGCCGTGCCCGGGATACAGGGCCTCCCTCCTCTGCTCCACTGCGTCCAGGAGCGCCTCAATGTCAGGAGACTGGAACCTCAGGGCTGAGCGGCGGGCGGCCATCCGGTTGGGTGTTCTGGTCGGGTGGGGGGAGCAGCGCGTCCTTAATGAGCCGTCACGCCGTGCGGCGTGTATGACGCCGCATGGCGTGAACCACGTGAGCCCGCGCGGATAGCGTCACGTCGCTGCTAGCCCATTCCGGGCCGGAGACTTTGCGGCGCGATGCAGGTGGGATTTGTGCCGTTTTTGCCGCCGGTCGGCGGACTTTGCGCCGATAACTGAGAATTTTGCCCCTGTTCAGTCGTGCTTCCCTGGCTTTCTTTGAGCAGCTGTGCCAACAATTTAATATCCCGAGATACTCCTTTTATAAATATCTGTAACTGAGAGACTTTATCCTTAATAAAACAACTATGCATCTCGACACTTCAATCTCCCCAGTGGATAAAATCCTGACCTCTGCGGCACCTCAGCAATTAATTAGCACATTTTATGACACTTTATGTTCTAGATCCTCTGTGAGTATATTAGAAACACTGTGGCCTTGGGAAAAATACTTTGCAGACAGTATTGATGAAGAGACTATATGGAAAAATGGCAATAGAATTTCAGTCTGTAATAGAACGAAGGACCCTCAGCTCAAAATATTACACCGTCTACATATGAAACCAAGATTGAGACACAGGTCTAACCCTGCTTATATCCTCGTTGTGCCAAAAGTGCAATGTAGTCAAGGGTGACTACATTCACTGTGTGGTCCTGTGTCAAAATTCAATCCAACTGGTCTCAAAGAACTTGAGGAGAATTTGATCCTTTATTCCTAATTCTGAGGCTCCCAGATAGCAGAATCATTGACTCTAATGAAAAAAGGCTGTATAATCTCCTGACCCTTGCGGCACGGAAGAACATCCTTTGCTCATGGATTAGCAATAATTACCCTTCGATTCAGAATTGGCATAAAATTTTCATGGCTTCTATCCCTATGGAGTTCCTAACATACATACTCCATTCTAAATTGGATTCTGAAAATTATGGGACCCTATCTCAATTTATAGGCTCAGCCTGTGTCTGACTTGCTCCAACACCCTTTTCCATAAGTTAAGTAGTACTGTCCTAAATTCACTATATGTGATGGTGTGCGCCATATTTCCATAGCCTTAACCACTTCTCTCCTAGACTTTCGCTTATCCGCTTGTTGTTCTTTTTTATTGTATAGTCGGAGACACCAACATTAATGAGAAAGCTGAAGCAATTGTATTGGTGTTCTCCTGCCTTTTTCTGTATTTATTTATGCAGAATCATTTATACTGTACTGTATCAGTTATGAGGGTTTGTTACATTATTTGTAAAAATGGTAAAGTTCTAATAAAAATATATATTTAAAAAGTTATTAACGATGGCGTATAAGTTAAACTTTGAAGCTTTGAAAAATCCTTCCAAAAATGGGGGTCGACTTGCATGTGAGCATGATGTGGGCTGGGTGGTTGCCATTTTGAAAAGTCATTAGCATTCGCACCAAGAGTAGGCATGTCTTAAATACACATGCAACTTCACCACAGGCCCTATCACCTACTTGATCTCTTGTGCTCAGTTCCAAGCAATCGATGCATGTAAAAACATACATCTGTGCGGTGAAAGATTGAGGCTGTCTACTAACGAGAGTATGGCATGTTGTGACTGTAGTGATATTCAGATATTTATTATCTACATGATCATGTATGTAAATATAGTACAGTCATTTCAACACCAGATGGCTCACAGTCAGATACGATAAGATCTCGTTTCCCGCCTTTTCTAAGTCAGGTGATGATGATGTGATTCAGAACAGTGAACAAGCAAGACATAAAATAGCTAGAGTGAGAGAAGTTAGAACTAGTTTGTTATAATAGTGTATAGCTACATAGTTATCTGTATTGTACTTTAATTCTTTCTTGTTAGTTTAGTATTGAGTAAAAGGACTCAGTTTATTATTTTATTACTCATTAAATAGTTTATCTTTCAACAGGAAGACTATTGGTCATTTTATCATCCTGGTGGATTCAAGAGTAATATATATATTTTAGGGGCAGCATGGTGGCGCAGTGGTTAGCATTGCTGCCTCACGGCGCCACGGTTCCAGGTTCGATCCCGGCTCTGGGTCACTTTCCGTGTGGAGTTTGCACATTCTCCCCGTGTTTGCATGGGTTTCGCCCCCACAACCCAAAGATGTGCAGGGTAGGTGGATTTGCCACGCTAAATTGCCCCCTTAATTGGAAAAAATGAATTGGGTACTCTAAATTTATTTTTTTTAAATAATAAATATATATATTTTAGATAAATCATTATTTAAAATATAACATGGTGCCAGCGAGTTATAAATCTTTTAAGAAAGACTAACAAAGATTTAGCATAGAAAAGAAGAAAGAAAAAAAGAACAAATGGATTCAACTATTCGACTATTGCAATCATTGCAACTTTGAAAACATCGACGCAAACTACCTATCAATGGACCAAGTTCAAGCACCAAGACATCTAAAGACAACTGGTAATTTAAATTTAAATTGGAAGTGGTTCAAGCAGCAATTTCAACTTTACCTAGAAGCTAGTGATTTAGGTGCAGCATCAGAAGCTAGAAGGATCGCGTTATTTCTATCTCTTGCAGGACAGCAAGCAGTCAAAATATTCAACTCATTTCATTTTAGTGCTGGTGAAGATAAAACCAAATTTGATCCAGTGACCGCGAAGTTTGATGAACATTGTAAAATGCAGACAAATGAGATTTTAGAACAACTGAAATTTCATCGGAGAGTTCAAAAAACTGGTGAACCTGTGAATAATTTTATCACAGATCTCAAGCTCTTAGCTAAAATGTGTAACTATGAAAATCTGCATGATTCACTTGTACGAGACCAAATAGTATGTGGTATACTTGATGATAATATCAGAGAAGCGTTAATTCGTCAGAATGATTTAACTCTACAAATCCTGATTGACAAATGTAAAGCAGCAGAACAAACCAGAAACCAATATCTAGCATTTTATCCAAAGGAAAAAAGCACAAACCTCTACCGCTAGGCAGAGAAAATTAAAGTGGTGTCGCAAGCAAAGCAGAAATCTGTAAGGAACGGAAGCTATCCTCTGCAAGCATTTTCGAGCTCTGCACATGCACACTACGCACCAAAATGCGAGACATTCAAGAAGAAGTCTGCGCATGCGTGTACGTCACAATTACATCATGACAACAGTGTAATTATGTGTCACAGATGTGGTAAAGCCCACTTAAAGGGGAATTGTGCAGCTTTTGGCAAACGATGTTTAAAATGTCAGAAACTGAACCATTATGCTCCACAGTGTCAATCAACTGCTAAATACATTCCTTCTACATACAAAAAGTATCACAAAGTACAAACTGTGGACAAAACAGAAGAAATCAACACTCAAGGAGATTTCACGGAAGATGATGAAATTTTCTCATTAGGAAATACTTTCTTTGTTGATGTAGTTGATTCGTTCATCAGGCATGATCTACAAGCAAGTGAGGATCATCTTAAAACAATGAAGTTACCTCATCAAGAATATGAGAAAAACCTTCAAGCAACAGAAGATCAGAAAGTCAACATAGATGACTACTGTGTATGTTAACACAATTCCAATCACTTTTAAATTGGATACAGCGCCTCGGCAAATCTTTTGAATTCCAAGGACCTGTCCAAGATCATGAGTTATTTTGAAATGATTCCTCCAGAATGCTCATTGCGTGATGACAATGGCAACCCCATTTTGTCACATGGATTCTGCTACATAAGTGTCACAAACAGAGACATTCAACAACAAGCAAGGTTTGAGATTGTCAATGATACTCATTCATCATTACTTGGAGCACAAGCATGCAAAGATTTGAAAGTCATACAGAGAATCTTCATGAATACCTGTCAATCAAGTGCACTCAAATTTGATGTTTAGCAACTCTTACAGCAATACCCAAATGTTTTTCAAGGTATGGGCACGTTACCTTTTCAGCAGAAAATCCAACTGAAAAAGGATGTCAAATCGGTGATTCATCCACCTAGACATGTTCCTGCTCCACTTAAAGATCGACTGAAAGCTGAATTGTCGAGACTTCAAACTCAAGGAATAATCGCTAAGGTTACTCAACCTACTTACTGGGTAAGCTCCCTAGAACATAGAACATAGAACATTACAGCGCAGTACAGGCCCTTCGGCCCTCAATGTTGCGCCGACCTGTGAAACCACTCTAAAGCCAATCTACACTATTCCCTTATCGTCCATATGTCTATCCAATGACCATTTGAATACCCTTAGTGTTGGCGAGTCCACTACTGTTGCAGGCAGGGCATTCCACGCCCTTACTACTCTCTGAGTAAGGAACCTACCTCTGACATCTGTCTTATATCTATCTCCCCTCAATTTAAAGCTATGTCCCCTCGTGCTAGACATCACCATCTGAGAAAAAAGGCTCTCACTGTCCACCCTATCCAATCCTCTGATCATCTTGTATGCCTCAATTAAGTCACCTCTTAACCTTCTTCTCTCTAACAAAAACAGCCTCAAGTCCCTCAGCCTTTCCTCATAAGATCTTCCCTCCATACCAGGCAACATTCTGGTAAATCTCCTCTGCACCCTTTCCATTGCTTCCACATCCTTCCCATAATGCGGCGACCAGAATTGCACGCAATACTCCAAATGCGGCCGCACCAGAGTTTTGTACAGCTGCAACATGACCTCATGGCTCTGAAACTCAATCCCTCTCCCAATAAAAGCTAACACACCGTACGCCTTCTTAACAACCCTCTCAACCTGAGTGGCACCTTTCAGGGATCTATGTACATGGACACCGAGATCTCTCTGCTCATCCACACTGCCAAGAATTTTACCATTAGCCCAGTACTCTGTCTTCCTGTTATTCCTTCCAAAATGAATCACCTCACACTTTTCTGCATTAAACTCCATTTGCCACCTCTCAGCCCAGTGCTGCAGCTTATCTATGTCCCTCTGTAACTTGTAACATTCGTCCGCACTGTCCACAACGCCACCGACTTTAGTGTCATCTGCAAATTTACTCACCCATCCTTCTACGCCCTCCTCCTTGTCATTTATAAAAATGACAAACAGCAGTGGCCCCAAAGCAGATCCTTGTGGCACACCACTAGTAACTGGACTCTAGTCTGAACACTTCCCATCATCCACCACCCTTTGTCTTCTTCCAGCGAGCTAATTTCTGATCCAAACTGCTAAATCTCCCTGAATCCCATGCTTCCGTATTTTCTGCAGTTGCCTACCGTGGGGAACATTATCAAACGCTTTACTGAAATCCATATACACCACATCAACTGCTTTACCCTCATCCACCTGTTTGGTCACCTTCTCAAAGAACTCAATAAGGTTTGTGAGGCACGACCTACCCTTCACAAAACCGTGTTGACTATCTCTAATCAAATTATTCCTTTCCAGATGATTATACACCCTATCACTTATAAACCTTCCCAAGATTTTGCCCACAACAGAAGTAAGGCTCACTGGTCTATAGTTACCGGGGTTGTCTCTACTCCCCTTTTTGAACAAGGGGACAACATTTGCTATCCTCCAGTCGACTGGCACTATTCCTATAGACAAAGATGATTTAAAGATCAAAGCCAAAGGCTCAGCAATCTCCTCCCTAGCTTCCCAGAGAATCCTAGGATAAATCCCATCCGGCCCAGGGGACTTATATATTTTCACACTTTGCAGAATTGCTAACATCTCCTCCTTATGAACCTCAAGCCCTTCTAGTCTAGTAGCCTGAATCTCAGTATTCTCCTCGACAACATTGTCTTTTTCCTGTGTGAATACTGAT
This sequence comes from Scyliorhinus torazame, assembly GCF_047496885.1. NCBI lineage: Eukaryota > Metazoa > Chordata > Chondrichthyes > Carcharhiniformes > Scyliorhinidae > Scyliorhinus > Scyliorhinus torazame. The sequence goes on from NW_027308474.1 coordinate 57,531, forward strand.
GAAAAATATTCATTTAGCACCTCTCCTATCTCCTCGGACTCCAAGCACAACTTCCCACTCCTGTCCTTGACTGGCCCTACTCTTACTCTAGTCATTCTTTCAAGACCATAAGACATAGGAGCGGAAGTAAGGCCATTTGGCCCATCGAGTCCACTCCACCATTCAATCATGGCTGATTTCAACTCCATTTACCCGCTCTCTCTCCATAGCCCTTAATTCCTCGAGAAATCAAGAATTTATCAACTTCTGTCATAAAGACACTCAACGTCCCGGCCTCCACCGCCCTCTGTGGCAATGAATTCCACAGACCCACCACTCTCTGGCTGAAGAAATTTCTCCTCATCTCTGTTCTAAAGTGACTCCCTTTTATTCTAAGGCTGTGCCCCCGGGTCCTAGTCTCCCCTGCTAATGGAAACAACTTCCCTACATCCACCCTATCTAAGCCATTCATTATCTTGTAAGTTTCTATTAGATCGCCCCTCAACCTCCTAAACTCCAATGAATATAATCCCAGGATCCTCAGACGTTCATCGTATGTTAGGCCTACCATTCCTGGGATCATCCGTGTGAATCTCCGCTGGACCCGCTCCAGTGCCAGTATGTCCTTCCTGAGGTATGGGGCCCAAAATTGCTCACAGTATTCTACATGGGGCCTAACTAATGCTTTATAAATCTTCAGAAGTACATCCCTGCTTTTATATTCCAAGCCTCTTGAGATAAATGACAACATTGCATTTGCTTTTTTAATTACGGACTCAACCTGCAAGTTTACCTTTTGAGAATCCTGGACTAGGACTCCCAAGTCCCTTTGCACTTCAGCATTATGAATTTTGTCCTGAAATATCTATAGAAAGCTTTAGGGTTATCCTTGATCCTACCTGCCAAAGACTTCTCAAGTCCCCTCCTGGCTCCTCTTAGCTCTCTCTTCAGGTCCTTCCTAGCAAACTTGTAACTCTCGAGTGCCCTTACTGAACCTTCATGTCTCATCTTTACATAAGCCTCCTTCTTCCTCTTGACAAGTGATTCGACTGCCTTAGTAAACCACGGTTCCCTTGCTCGACCACTTCCTCCCTGCCTGACAGGTACATACTTATCAAGGACACGCAGTAGCTGTTCCTTGAACAAGCTCCACATTTCCATTGTGCCCATCCCCTGCAGTTTTCCTCTCCATCTGATGCATCCTAAGTCTTGCCTCATCGCATCATAATTGCCTTTCCCCCAGATATAACTCTTGCCCTGCGGTATATACCTATCCCTTTCCATCACTAAAGTAAACGTAATCGAATTGTGGTCACTATCACCAAAGTGCTCACCTACCTCCAAATCTAACACCTGTCCTGGTTCATTACCCAGTACCAAATCCAATATGGCCTCGCCTCTCGTTGTCCTATCTACATACTGTGTCAGGAAACCCTCCTGCACACATTGGACAAAAACGGACCCATCTAAAGTACTCGAACTATAGTGTTTCAAGTCAATATTTGGAAAGTTAAAGTCCCACATAACAACTACCCTGTTGCTTTTGCTCCTATCCAGAATCATAGTCTAGTCTGTGTAAAGAAACCTTCAGGTGAAATAAGAATCTGTACGGACCCAAAAGTTCGCAATAAAAGTATCAAGAAAGAGCATTATCCAATACCAAAGAAAGAAGATATCACTGCTGAGGTGGCAAATGCTAAAATATTTACCAAGCTTGATGTGTCTCAAGGATTTTGGCAGATGCAGTTAGAAGACTCCAGCAAACTTCTTTGTACTTTTAATAAACCTTTTGGAAGGTACTGTTTCAATGGGATGCCTTTTGGTATCATATCTGCTTCTGAAATGTTTCACAGAGCAATGGAGCAGATGACCGAGAACATAGAAGGAGTTTGGGTTTATGTTGACGACATAATCGTCTGGTCAACAACACCTGAAGAGCATATCAAGCATCTTCAGGAGGTTTTCCAGAGAATTGGCAACTATGGTTTAAAGTTAAACAAGGCCAAGGGCATGTTTGCGGCCTCGGTTTTAAAATTTCTAGCTGACAACATAATGGCTCAAGGCATTAAACCAGATCAAGACAGTGTGCAAGCTATCAAGGCAATGCAAATTCTCACAGATAAGAACGCTGTTTTACACTTTCTCGGATTCGTCAACTTTCTAGGTGTGGTAGTCACCACTGTTGTATTGTATATACTGCATACGAGGGTATTACGATAAGGCCTCTGTACTACAGGCGGAGTATAAATGTATGGGCTCTCCGAGCTGCAGCCATTTTGGCAGCAGCTGCGGGAGGCTCCACATCTCTGTGTAATAAAGCCTCGATTACACTCTACTCTCGTCTCGTCGTAATTGATAGTGCATCAATTTATGACGCAGAGATTTTACAACGATGGATCTCCGCATCAAGCTTGATCGCCTGCAGCTGCACCCTCAAGCAGACAACGCCAAGTCGGGCATCACACATTGGCTAGCTTGCTTTGAAGCATACATTGGACATGCGACAGACCCACCCTCAGAGGCACAGAAGCTCCAGATCCTTTACACGGGCTGAGCTCCGATACCTTTCCCCTCATCTGGGATGCACCGACCTACGCTGAGGCCATGGCGCTACTGAAGGAGGACTACACTCAGCAGACTAACAAACTCTATGCCAGGCACCTCCTGTCCATGCGGCATCAACTCCCCGGTGAGTCTGTAGAAGATTTCTTGTGTGCCCTGCACATCCTGGTGAGAGACTGTGATTGCCAGGCCGTTTTGGCCGCTGAACATTCTGACCTGCTAGCTAGAGACGCGTTCGTTACAGGCATAGGGTGGGCCGACATCCACCAGTGCCTCTTAGAAGGGGCAACCCTCGACCTCGCGGCGACCAAGAATCTAGCGCTCTTGCTCACAGTCGCCTCACGCAATATACAGGCATATGCCCCCGACCGCACGGCCCACCCCTCCTGGGCATCGTGGACTCCACCAGCGAACACCTCACCTCAGGGACCCCATCAGCGACCTCCCCCAGCTAACCCCAGGCCTGCGCCGCGTGGAAGCCTACCAACCCCGGGGGACCCAAGTGCTACTTCTGCGGACAGACAAAACACCCCCGGCAGCGCTGCCCGTCACGGAGCGCGCTCTGCAAGGCATGCGGGAAGAAAGGACATTTCACTGCTGTGTGCCTGGCCCGCTCGGTCGCCGCTATTGTCCCGGCACCCCCCATGTGCGTTCCGCGGGCGCCGCCATCTTCCTTGCCTCAGACCACGTGCGGCCCGTGGGCGCCACCATCTTGCTCCCCTCACAACACGTGCGGCCCGTGGGTGCCGCCATCTTGCTCGCCATCTTGCTCGCCTCACAACATGTGCAGCCCGTGGGCGCCGCCATCTTGCTCGCCATCTTGCTCGCCTCAGGACATGTGCGGCCCGTGGGCATTGCCATTTCCTCGCCTCAGGACCCCTACTCGTCGGGCACCTCATCAGGCTGCTCATCGCCTGCAACCGCCGCTGACCAGCCACGTCTGGCCTCCATCACGATCGACCAGTCCCGACCGCACAACCTCGCAACCGCATCGACGACAGCGAAGGTCGACGGGCGCAAGATATCCTGCCTTCTGGACTCCGGGAGCACTGAGAGCTTCATCCACCCTTATACGGTAAGGCGCTGCTCCCTCACGGTACACCGCATCAACCAGAGAATCTTCCTGGCCTCCGGATCCCACTCCGTGGTGATCCGGGGGTATTGCACCACCGCCCTCACCATCCAGGGCGTAGATTTCAGCGGCTTCCGGCTCTAAGTCCTCCCCAACCTCCTAGCTGCCTTGTTACTCGGCCTGGACTTCCAGTGCAACCTCCAGAGCCTAACCCTGAAATTTGGCAGGCCCCTGCCACCCCTTACTGTTTGCGGCCTCAGGACCCTTAAGGTCGACCCACCTTCCCTGTTTGTGAACCTCACCCCGGATTGCAAACCCGTCGCCACCAGGAGCAGATGGTACAGCACCCAGGACAGGACCTTCATCAGGTCTGAGGTCCAGCGGCTACTGCGGGTAGGTATTATCGAGGCCAGCAACAGCCCCTGTAGAGCCCAAGTGGTAGTGGTGAAAACTGGGGAGAAAAACAGGATGGTCGTTGACTACAGTCAGACCATCAATCGGTACACGCAGCTCGATGCATACCCCCTCCCACGCATATCTGATATGGTCAATCAGATTGCACAGTATCGGGTCTTCTCCCCATTCGCAAGGCGGACCACCAATACACTGCGTTTGAAGCGGACGGCCGCCTTTACCACTTTCTTAGGGTTCCCTTCGGTGTCACTAACGGGGTCTCGGTCTTCCAACGGGAGATGGACCGAATGGTTGACTGGTACGGACTGCAGGCCACTTTCCCGTACCTGGATAACATCACCATCTGCGGCCACGACCAGTAGGACCACGACGCTAACCGTTCTGAATTCCTCCACACCGCCAAACTCCTCAACCTAACCTACAACAAGGAGAAGTGCGTGTTCAGCACGAACCGATTAGCCACCCTCGGCTATGCGGTTCAGAACGGAATTCTAGGGCCCGACCCCGATCGCATGCGCCCCCTCATGGAACTCCCCCTTCCCCACTGCCCCAAGGCCCTCAAACGATACCTGGGGTTCTTCTCGTACTACGCCCAGTGGGTCCCTAACTACGCGGACATTGATAGTGCATCAATTTATTACGCAGAGATGTGGAGCCTCCCGCAGCTGCTGCCGAAATTCAGCACTCCTCAGTCGAAAAGGAGGCCCAAGCTATCATTGAAGCTGTGCAGCATTGGAGGCATTACCTGGCCGGCAGGAGATTCACTCTCCTCACTGACCAACGGTCGGTTGCTTTCATGTTTAACAACACACAGCGGGGTAAGATAAAAAATGATAAGATCTTGAGGTGGAGGATTGAGCTCTCCACCAACAATTACGAGATTTTGTATCACCCCGGTAAGCTCAACAAGCTCCCCGATGCCCTCTCCCGAGGTACATGTGCCAGCGCAAAAGTGGACCGACTCCGGACCCTGCATGACGATCTCTGTCACCCAGGGGTCACCCGCTTTTATCACTTCATAAAGGCCCGCAATCTGCCCTACTCCATCGAGGAAGTCAGGGCTCTCACCAGGGACTGCCAGGTCTGCGCGGAGTGTAAACCGCACTTCTACCGGCCAGACCGTGCGCGCCTGGTGAATGCCTCCCGCCCCTTTGAACGTCTCAGCGTGGACTTCAAAGGGCCCCTCCCCTCCACCGACCGCAACATGTACTTTCTTAATGTGATCGACGAATATTCAAGATTCCCCTTCGCCATCCCATGCCCCGATATGACATCTGCCACTGTCATCAAAGCCATCAACACCATCTTCACCCTGTTCGGTTTCCCCGCCTACATCCACTGCGACCGGGGATCTTCATTTGTGAGCGATGAGCTGCGCCAGTATCTGCTCAACAGGGTCATTGCCTCGAGCAGGACGACGAGCTACAACCCCCGGAGAAACGGGCAGGTGGAGCTCGAGACTGGGACGGTCTGGAAGGCCGTCCAGCTGGCAGGAAGTCCTCTCCGATGCCCTTCACTCCATTCAGTCGCTCCTGTGCACTGCGACGAACGAAACTCCCCATAAACGTCTCTTTGCCTTCCCAAGGAAGTCCACCTCTGGGGTTTCGCTCCCAACATGGCTGGCAGCTCCATGACCCATTCTCCTTTGCAAGCACGTGCGGCTACCAAGGCAGACCCATTGGTTGAGAGGGTACAGTTACTCCACACGAACCCGCAGTACACCTATGTAGCGTACCCCGATGGCCGCCAAGACACAGTCTCCCTCAGGGACCTGGCGCCAGCTGGGTCCCCACACCCCCCCCCCCCGCCCCAGCACTACCCTCCCTCCCCCGGCGCACCCCACCACAGCCCCTGCTCCAGGACGATCCGTCCTCCCGTTGATGAAGATGAGATCGACACGCCCCCGGAGTCACCGACGACCGAACCAACACCTGAATCGCCACCAGAATTGCGGCGCTCGCAACGACGGATCAAGGCGCCCGATCGTCTAAGTTTGTAACCTCTTTCTTAAATTTTAAACAACCTGTATGTAAATAGTTTTCCACCACCCCCACTGAACTCTTTTTTAACAGGGGGTGAATGTGGTAGTCACCACTATTATATTGTATATACTGCATACAAGGGTATTACGGTAAGGTCCCTGTACTACAGGTACGGGGGTAGATCCCTGCCTGCTGGCTCCGCCCAGTAGGCGGAGTATAAATGTGTGGGCTCTCCGAGCTGCAGCCATTTCAGCAGCAGCTGCGGGAGGCTCTACATCTCTGCGTAATAAAGCCTCGATTACTCTCAACTCTCGTCTCATCGTAATTGATAGTGCATCACTAAGAAAGTTCATTTCAAATCTATCCGTGAGAACAACTGCTCTACGTCAATTGATCAGAAAGAACACAGAATTCATCTGGACTGACAAACACACTGCAGAATGGATTGATTTGAAACAACAATTTATCCAAGCTCCAAGCTTATCATTCTTTTATCCTACAAAACCAACCAAAGTTTCAACTGATGCAAGTAAAAATAGCATTGGTGCTGTTTTACTGCAACAAGACCATTTTGATAATTGGGTTCCTATTGCCAATCAAGATCAATGACTGACACTGAGTGTAGGTACGCCCAAATCGAAAAAGTGTGTCTCGGGTTAGTCATGGCGATTTCAAAATTCCATGACTACATATATAGTCTACCCAACTTCTCAGTGGAAACTGACCATCGTCCACAAGTACACATCATAGAACAAAACTTAAATGACATAACTCCCAGACTTCAACGTTTAATGATGAAATTAAGAAGATACGATTTCACACTGAAGTATACAACAGGTAAAGCATTAGTAATTGCTGATACTTTATCTAGGTCAGTCAACACTGGCATTCTCCAAGAAGAATCCATCAATGATGTTGATTCACATTTGCAGTTATTCAAAGAATTACTACCTGTATCAGATGTCAAATTTCAGTAAATTTGCATTGAGACACAAAAAGATACCACGTTGATGAAAGTTATGAATCATCTTCAAGAAGGATGGCCCAAAGGCAATTGTCCGCAATATCAATCCATTCAGTCAGAACTGACTATTGTAAATGGTATACTGCTGAGACAAGATCGCATTGTAATTCCACAACGCATGTGTTCTGAAATGCTGTTGAGATTACTTGAGGGTCATCAAGGCATTGAGAAATGTAGAAGACGTGCCACAGTCTATCTATTGGCCTGGTATCAACAATGATATTGCAAACATGATCTCGTCGTGTTCAACACATCATGATCTCGTCGTGTCAATCCCATCAAAGTCAGCAATGCAAAGAACCACTGCAACCACATGATCTAGTAACATCACCATGGATCAAGGTTGGTGCTGATCTTTTTCACTTTTTTGGAAAAGACTATCTTGTAGTCATTGACTATTTTTCCAATTTTCCTGAGTTAGTGAAACTGAACGACATCACATCCAACAATGTCATAAAGGCATGCAAGGAGATTTTTGCCAGGCATGGTATTCCCAGTATTGTAATGTCTGACAATGGCCCTTGTTTTTCAAGTCATGAATGGCATGATTTCTCATTGTAATACAATTTTCAACATGTTACTTCAAGCCCACACTTTCCGCAATCAAATGGAACAGCAGAGAAAGGTGTTCACATCATGAAACAGCTCGTTAGCAAATCTAAAGAATCCGATTCTGATTTTTACTTAGCTTTATTCAATTACAGAACACCTACTCTAACAACAGGCTTCTCTCCATCTCAAATGTTGTACAACAGAGTGTTGAGAACATTACCTGAATTACACTTTGCTGATCAAGAACGACAAAATCTTTTCAAAAGAATGCAACAGAAAATAAGTCAGAAAAGATATTTTGATCAACATTCGAAAAAATTGTCTACTCTATCTGAAGGTGATATAGTTAGATTCAGACTTCCTGAAGGAGGTTGGTCTGACAAAGCTCACATAATTTGGCAATTCTTACCAAGATCTTATCTGATCAGAACTTCTGATGGAACCATTCTAAGAAGAAATAGAAGAGATCTACTTCAAGCCAAAGATACTGTCAACATTTTTCCAGATCTTGATATGAACCAGATTGTTTCCAAACAACTTGACAGAAGAAAGCAATCCAATGCACTGATTTACAACAAACTGGAGAATTCTTCCTCACCTTTGAAGTTGAAAAGATAGACAAGGAGGAGAAGAAAACCCAATCGTCTGAATTTGTGAACTTTTTCAATAATCTAGTGATTACTGTATATTGTTTACACTGTGTTTCTTACGTAAATTTTCTTTTCAAATATTTCAAAAAAATGTTAAAAAAGAAAGGGGGATGTAGTGATATTCAGATATCAATATACATGATCAATGTATGTAAATGTAATACAGCTATTTCAACACTAGATGGCTCACAGTCAGATACTTTAAGCACTGGTTTCCCACCTTTTCTAAGTCAGATGATGATGAGATAATGGTGTGATTCAGAACAGTGAACAAGCAAGACATAGAATAGCTAGAGTGAGAGAAGTGAGAACTAGTTTGTTATAATAGTGTATAGTTATATAGTTATCTGTATTGTACTTTAATTCTTTATTGTTAGTTTAATATTGAGTAAAAGGACTCACAGTTTATTATTTTATTACTCATTAAATAGTTAATCAAGAAGGCTATCGGTCATTTTATCATCCTGGTGGATTCAAGAGTAATATATATATTTTAAATAAGTCATTATTTAAAATATAACAGTGACTGATAAGGTTGGGTTAATTTATGAGCTGCAAACATGCAAAACATGATAATTGGCATGGTCTTTGTGGAGGTTGCACATTTTCACTGTTCTTCCTCCCACAGTCCAAAGATGTGCAGGTTAGGTGGATTGCCCATGCTAAATTAACCCTTAGTGTCAAAAAATGTGCAGGTTAGGTGGGGTTACAGGGATAGGATGGGGGAGTGGGCCATTGGTTGGGCTCATTGGGTGGATCAGACTCAATGGGCCGAAAAGCCTCCTTCTGCACTGTAGGGCTTTGATGGATACACTATGATTTATGGGTATTTTGATGCTTGGGAAGTTTTATTACTGTCAGCTGTGTTTCCTTCTTCCTTCCCAATTGGTATTCATTTTCCTTGGACCTATCTGCATAGCACCTTGAGGATACGATTTATGGCAAAAGTACCCCGTACTGCGCTGTAATGTTCTATGTTCTATGTACTGCAAAAGTGCAAGACCTTACCTTCAATGTCACAGTGCTAAATCAAACGGAACCAATTGGCCAGGAAGTCAGGTGTTTCATTTAACCTACAAGCAGTCTGAAATTTAATGGTGTGAGTTAGAGGTGGGATAACAGTGGGCTAACATTTGGCCTTCATTTTTGAATGGTGTAATTTGACACTAAAAAGGCCACTTCATACTAAAATATGTTAGAAATGTTCAAAATCTAATTTGGGTTTCTACTTGTGCAGAAAACACTAATATCTTCATAGAGATGGGGGCAAATAGGCAGAAACATTAATGTTAAAATAGACATTAGAGAAAATGAAGCTGTCAGAATCACTGCAATGCCAGACATTAATATCGGAGATATGTTAGGATTTGGGACATTGAGGATAGTACTGAACCAGCGCTCACAACAATTCAATGGGTTATTCTGACAAGAGCCAGAAGGAGAGGAATGTGTGAATAAGTCCCAACACACAAAAAGACATAATAATAAGTAAATAAATAGGCAACATAGGTCCTGCTGTATTTCCACCCAGGAGTGTATTTCTAGTAACTTTTTATTGCAGCAGATGATTAGAGATGGGCAATAAATGTTACCCTTGCCAATGACATCCCGTGAATGAATAAAAAGTTGTCAATAGGAGTCAGCAATAATAAATCAACTGCATACTCAGCAAGCCTTACTAAATCAGTTGAAAAGTCTGTCATTTGAGTTATTTTGAACAATATTTTTTTCAAAGTCAACATTGGTACACTCGTCCAACATGCCAATGATAATAGCAATGTTGCTTATTCATTGCAATCAATCTCTATTAATTAATCCTCAGCAGACGCAGAAATGACACAAAGAAAACCCAGGTGTAGAGAGATTTGGAAATCATGGATCCAAAGTCTACTTTTCCTTCCCAGTGTGGTATACCGTGTCATGTCTTAAATTGCAAATATACTGGGCGGGATTCTCCGGTTTCCGACGCCGTAATCGCATTTGGCAATCGGCCAGAGAATCCACTTTGGCACCAAAATTGGGGGAGGTGCCGTTTTTGCGATGCTCCACTCCCTCCAAAACAGCGTACTCTAGGAGCACGCTGGACGGCGTATGGACGGCCTCAGGACGTTACCCGAGGCCCTCCCCCCACCTGATGCTTCACCTCCGACTGGCCGAGTACCTGATGGTATGGGTCTCTCATGCTATTTATTTTTGGGAACTCCTTGCCACAGTTGGGGAGAGATGATCCGCGGTCAGGGGGGGCTTTGGCCGCGACTGGGGGCACTGGTGGGGTGTGGTCTGGGAATGGCGAGCCTGGCCAAAGGGGGGACATTTGTTGGCAGGCCAGGCCTGCATGCGGCTGGTGCTATGTTGCACGGCGTGGCCCCTGCAGGCCACCGGCCTGCGCATGCGCAGCCACGGATCTGGCAATTCTCCGCTAGCATCTGCAGCTGGAGCTGGGTGCTCTATGCTGCATGCCTGCTAGCCGCCACCCCCCCCCCCGCCCACTAGACGGAGTATCAGTGTCCGTTTTGCGCCGACTTTTCAGTCGTAACACTCTCGCAGGGGAGGTGCTGGAACACCGCCGCAACCCCGACCACCCCCCCCCCCCCCCCCACTTCTGTCTGGGCAGAACAGGGTGGGACCATGCCACCTGAGACACTCGAGCAGCCCATCCAGGCCGGGTCGTCCCCGGAGACGCATGCCAAGGGGGACCCTTGTCGCAGGGCAGGAGTCACAGCAGGCCGCCTCCACTGTTGCTGTACTGTCTGGGGAACCATCTAGGCACAGCCTTAGGGTCCGTAAGGCCAGAAAGTTAGACATCAGTTAGGTTGGCACGGGTGCAGGGCACAGTTTAGCTATAGGGGCGCGGGCACAGACAGGGCACATATTGCCCAGTTAACACCGTTAAAACTTGCCTCGGTGCTCTGTCTGATGGGTGTCGGGGTAGGCTGGTCCCAACTGGCCAGTGGGGTGGCGGGAGGGAGGGGCAGGGTGGGAGCGGGGGACCAGTGCAGGCCCTGTGTGAGGACCATGCTCCCTCCCCCCCACCCACCCTGCCCTCCGCACTCTGACCGTGCCCAGCACCACCACCCCAGGAATTTGACGGGACCGTGTGATTGACTGGCCAGCTCACATGCAGGATTACCCAGGTGGAAGGTGCTTTTGTGGGCCTGAGTCAGATGTTGTCACACGATGTGGAGCACCAGAGCTCATCGCAGAGCAGGTTGTCATCATCCTCCATCCCATGAACGAGACCCGTTGTTACTGCCAACCCAGGGCCCCCACCTCGTAGTACCGCAGGTATGTATAATGGAGCGGTGTGGAAGAGGGCGGTCTGGCAGTTTGGGAAGTGAGTGGGTGTGGTCTGGGATATGGTGTCTGTGCCCCTGGCCAGCACCACCCCTCCACTCCTTCAATTCTAGTCAGTGAACCTGGAGGCGATCAGAGCGCCCTGTGCTTATTGGCCCAGGCGATAACGTTGTTCGGCCTCCCGTCGCTGTCCGTGCCCCATTTCCTGCTCATCGTCCCCCTCCCCTGAATCCTCCTCATCGGACGAGGTCTCCCCTTTCTCCTCATCCTCCTCCTGCAGCATATCGCCCCTCTGCTGCGCGATGTTGTGAAAGATGCAGCAGATCGCCACAATGTGGGCGACCCTCTCAGCCTCGTACTGGGGGGTCCTTCCAGAGTGGTCCAGACACCTGAACCGCATCTTCAGGATGCCAAAGCACCGCTCGATCACACTCCTGGTCGCTGTATGGGTGCCGTTGTAGCGAGTGTCCGCGTCAGTCTGTGGCCTCCGGCTAGGTCTCATTAGCCAAGGCCGCAGCGGGTAAGCCCTTCACCCAGGAGACAACCCCTCAGCCAGGGGGAGGCATGCCCCTCAAACATGTCAGGGACCCTCCAAGTGTGCCAGGATGAAGGAGTCCTGCACACTGCATGACGCAGAAGTGCATGATGCGCAATTGATGGTCACAGACCAGCTGGATATTCATTGAGTGGTACCCATTTCGGTTTGTGTACAACGGCCTGTTATCTGCAGATGCCTGTAGGGCAGAATGCATCCCATCGATTGTCCCCTGGACCCGGGGCATGCGGGCAATGGTGGTGCACCCCACTGTTCAGACATCCTGGTGTGCTTGGTCCACATGGAAATGGATGTATTCCTCCACCTGGGCATATAGGGCCTCCGCGACAGCATGGATGCAGTGTGCGCCTAGGTCTGTGAGATCCCGGACAGGTTCCCACTCGGCGACAGAAAGGACCCCGTCGCGTAGGTGTTCAGGGCGACCGCCACCTTGACGGTCACTGGGGGAGAGGGTGTCCTCCCCCATACACCCGCAGTGTCAGATGTGCCATCATATGGCCGATGTGTCGCACTGCTCATCCGGAGTCTCTGACGGCATGCCCGGTCCGGCAGGTCCTCGAATGACATGCGCCGCATGAGTACACACGAGTACTCATGCAACGCATCCTTGGCACCGCCTCCTCCTCGGCCCATTGGGTGGCTGGCCCTCCAGCCTGTGTGTCCACCACCTGCCCCGCTGCAACTCTTTCCTCTGTAACCTGGTCCTCTGCAGCCCGTTCCGCTGCTGGCCATTCTGCTGCTGCCCTCGCTGGGGGCTGTCATGGGTGTGGTCCTGGGTGGTCCCCCGTGGGTGGCAGCTGGTTGGGCGGGGTGTCTGGGGCTGTGGCAGGGGGTGGGGTGGTGGGGTGGGTGCACCCATACGGCTGGTGTCATGGTGTAGAACCAGGGGCTGGGCTGTGTGGTCAGTGGGTGCGCAACAAGATGGCCACTGTAATTGCGGTCAGTGCCTGAGCACTACCCCAGTCCCGGCTGCTCGGCCTGTTCCCTCCCCCACCCCAGTGTCCGGGGTGGCAGCCTGCAGTCACTCTACTCCATTTCCTATCCCCTCTCTCTCTCGCTCAGCAGCCACGATGCCAGGTTCCCGACTTTTGAGACCACAAGTGAACCACGCCGTCAGGAACTCGGACAATCGGAGGTGGTGAATCTCGGAGGCCCCGGAGAATAGGCTGCAAGGCCTGCTAATGATATGCCTACTGTACTTTAACGGCGCGTGGCGAGAGACGCATTTACACAGTTTCTGGGGGACCGGAGCATCCCGATTTGGAGTAGAACCGGCACCTACCCCGATTTTGGCATTCGATGCTATTCCCCGTCCAATTGCGTTTCGCAATTTCGGCGTCAGTAAGCAGAACATTCCACCATAAGTTCTCCCACTGGAGCTGAATGGCACCAGTTTTACGATTCCCTTGCAGTCATAAAGCGGGATGCAATTCAATATTCCACACCATGCAAATTTAGGCATGCGTGGAAATAGAAAGATTCCCAGGGAATCCCGTTATCAAACCGCCATCTTGAGCGGGCAGCATGATAGGGAGGTCTTGCGTCCGGCCAACCCCCTGCACTGCAATCGGCCCCAAACCTCCCCCCCCCCCATCACACCGCACATCAGCCCGTCACCACCGGATTGCCTGAGTGCCCCCCCCAAGGACGCCTGCAATAGAGGGACTCCACAGAGACCCCTATAATAAGGAGACACCCCAGCGACCCTGGTAATAGGAGGACCCCCCAGTGGGACCCTGGAATTGGGGATCCCCTAGGGACCCTCATAATAGGTGACACCCCACAGGGATCACGAATGTCCCCCAATGCCCGATTCTCCATCCCATCGGGGAATGCATTTTTGGTGTCCCAGGACGGAGAATCCTGCCCATTGTTCTACTTTTCGGGGCAACATGTCAGAGTCTAAAATATTTTACCTGTTTAAAATCCTAAAAATCTCAATTATTTCACTTGTTAATCTTTTTTTTCAGTGAAGACACTCATTTGCAAACAGCCTGCAATGAACAATTGACTGTATGAGAATTGCCCTTGTCATTCCGTGCACCGAGGTAATAATAATAATAATAATAATACGAGGTAATAATAATAATAATAATAATAATAATGTTATAAATACATTCAAAGAGAACATGGTGTTAGAGCAATTATTTCTGGAGGTTTAGACATTAAATATAACTTTAATACTGTCTGTGATGTTTGCATTAAGCTGGCTGTCCTCCCATATTCTACACTGCAAAAACTTGAATTCACGCCGCCAAATTCTACAAAGGGTGCCCTCATTTACACCAGGTGCCAGTCGTCTAACATCCTTGTGCTCACTGGCCTACTTTGGCTCCCAGAGTCAGAATTTTTAAATTCTCATCTTTGTATTCAAATTCCTCCATGGTCTCGTCCTCACTATCCCTATCAACTCTTCCAGCCCAACAGGAAGTCTGTACTCATCTAATGTCGCCTCTTGAGCATTCCTGATTATGAATTGCTCCACCATGGGCTGTGGTGTCTGCAGCTTACCTGGGCCCCAAACTCTGAATTCCCTTTCCTAAATCTCTCTGACTCTCTTTCTCATCTTTGAAGACACTCCTAAAGACCTTACTCCTCAACCAAGCTTTTCGACATTTGTGTTAACATGGCTCACTGTCTAATTTTGTTTTATGATGCCCCTGGGAAGCGCCTTGGGGTGTTTTATTACGTTAAAAGTGGTATTTAAATATAAGTTGTTGTTGTAAGCTGTGGAGTATTGATTGTTGTCAGTTGCTGGTCCCACTGTCTAGTATTCTGAAGGCGGCTAACATATATTTGCTTTTGTTCTCTCGTGTCCCAGACACGCATTTTGGATTTGCATTCTTGGTTGGTGTTATTGTTTTCTCAGTGACAAGTAGACCAATGCACACTTGTCCTCGCATTCCAGATACCGTCTGTTTGAAACACGCAAGAAAAATATGATCAAGGCCAAGGATTTTGAAAATTCCCAGCCATACAGTCTGTCACAGAAATGAATGGTGTCTGCTGTTCCGTGGTTTCACTTCTTTTCCTTGGTTTTTCAATAAAAAGGCATTAGAAATGAAATGCTCTGCGATTTTGACAGTGACGGGTTGTGTTGTTATTTCAGTTTAGCTTAAAGTAGAAACGCTTTCACTTTACTCAGGAAAACAATGCACGCACTTAATGCAAAATGTTAGTCACAACGGGAGGTTTTGTCTTCGATGTGTCAAAAATTACTTTGAATATTTTAATAAGGATTTATTTAAGGTAGCTTTTTGTGATTACGTGCTTATGATGTATTTTCTGCTGTAAGTACTTGAGAACGTGTGGATAAAATGTTTGTACTTTAGAGAAGGCACAGAAAAGGATAGGATTTCTCTTATATAGCAAAATAATCTTGAATAGTTTATCTTAATCTTTTTATTGAATATGTTTAAGCTATTGGACATCCCTATCTCTTTCTACAGATTCAGGCAACGGGATGTAAAAATAATTTGCTAGATCAACGGGATTTCAGGGATGCGATCCATCACTTCCACGTTTTTTGACAACCAATTGAAGGCAGTTGCATTCCTAATACCATTTCTATTTTAGGACTTAGTTAAAGGTATTATCATATACTGAGAATGATCAAATATTCTACTTGGCATATTGGTTCTTAAAATATTGGGATTGTTGGAGCATCGGGTCCTGTTACCCTTGTTTGCAACATGTTAGGATTGAGCAGTGGAGGTATTGGGATAGATATTCTGGAGGCCAGTTTTTTTTGGAGTAATCTGAGACATTTTATTCCTTGCTTTCCTATCCATTTATTACCCTGTAAAATTGAAGATTTTTCAATGGCCACAAAATCAGGAAGTAACCATTTGCACCTCTGTTGGTATCGATCCATTTGAAATACCCGGGATCCATGTGCTGCGATCCTGTTATCTTTAGGATAGGATGGAGCATTTCATAGTTGGAGACGACGTATTTCAGATGAGATGTTAAGCCCAGGCCCCATCTGTCGATGGGGATGGTGGCGTAATGGTAATGTTACTGGATCAGCAATACAGAGACTCAGGCTAATGCTCTGGGGATATGGTCAATTCCCACTATGGCAGCTGGTGGAATTTGAATTCAATGAATACATTTGGATTTTAAAGGTAGTCTCAGTAATGCTAACCGTGAAACTATTGGAGTGATGAAAAAACCCGTGTCGTTCAGTTATATCCTTTAGGGAAGTACATGCGAATTAGGAGCAGGAGCTGGCCACTTGGCCGCTCCATCCTGCTCTGTCATTCAAGTAGATCATAACCGATCTGATTGTAACCTCGACACCACATTCCTGCCCACCCCTGATAACCTTTCCCTCCCTTGTTAATCAATTAATCTTTTAAATATACAAAGACATTGCTTCCACTGCCTTTTTAAGGAAGAGCGTTCCAAAGACTCACAAACCTATTCGGGAAAAAAACTTTTCATCATCTGTCTTAAATGAGCAACTCCTTATTTTTAAACAGTGACCCCTAGTTCTAAATTCTCCAACAAGAGGAAACATCCTCTCCACATTCACCCTGTCACAAACGCTCAGGTTTCGATCAAGTCACCTCTTACTCTTCAAAACTCTAGTGGATACTAATCTCTCCAACCTTTGCTCATAAGACAACACTCTTGGTACTAGTCTCGTAAACCTTCTCTGAACTGCTCTTCACACATTTATATTTTTCTTTAAATAAGGAGACCAATACAAAAAATACCAAGATTTCAACAGATGCATCAAACGATGGTCTAGGTGCAGTATTGCTGCAACAAGAAAATGGTAGTGATTGGAAACTAGTAGCATATGCTTCAAGATCTATGACAGAATCTGAATGTGGTTATGCACAAATAGAAAAAGAGTGTTTAGGGCCAGTGAATAGTTTGGAGAAATTCCATTGCTACATAGATGGTCTACCTACGTTCATTGTCGAGACAGATCATAGACCGCTGGTTGCAATAATCAAGGAGAATCTCAGTGAGATATCTCATCGTATTCAACGTCTGACGATGAAACTTCAGAGATATGACTTTTAATTAATCTGTACAACTGGCAAGCATATTGATGTAGCGGATGGGTTGTCTAGAGCTACAACAGCATAAGGTGTCAGCTCCACTGGAGAGGATCTGCAAGTTCATGTAGGTATGATTACGGAAACACTACCGGTGTCAGATGCAAAGTCAAAACTGATTGTTGAAGAAACAGAGAAGGATTACAAATAGTGATACACAATCTCAACAATGGATGGCTGAAAAGTTCATGTTCTTAATATCATCACATACGATCAGAGATAAGTGCAGCAAATGGTTTGTTACTGAGGCAAGAGAAAATCGTAATTCCACAGTCTCTGTGAAAGGTGTTGCTACAAAAGATTCATGAGGGTCACCTTGGAATTGAGAAATGCAAGCGATGAGTGCGAGATACTGTGTATTGGCCAGGAATAAACAAAGACATACAGAACATGGTTGAAAAGAATACCACTTGTCAACGATATCAATATCGACAAGCAAAGGAACCGATGAAAACAGGTGAAATTGTGGCAAAAGGTTGGGATGAACTTATTCTACTTTGATGGTAAAGAATATTTGGTAGTGGTAGATTATCACTCAAATTATCCAGAGATAGCACAATAACTAGCTCATCAGCAAATTGTGTAATCATGCACACACAAGCAATGTTTGCACAACATGGAATACCTGAGGTAGGAATGAGTGATAATGGACCATGCTTTAACGGTAAAGAATGGCAGGAATTTGCACGGCAATATTACTTTAAGCATGTAACGTTAAGTCCATCATACACACAATCAAATGGCAAAGCAGAAAAAGGGGTTCAGATAGTCAAGCAGTTGCTGAAGAAGGCTATGGAGAGTAAAGATGATCCATATTTAGCACTGCTAAGTTATCGAACGTCTCCATTAAATTGTGGTTTATCGCCAGCAGTAATGTTGATGAATCCGAAACTATGAAAAACTCTGCCATGCCATACCAAGCAAAGGCTGAATGAGAAGATAAGAGATCAAATGGAATCTCAGAAGAAGAAACAATCGGAATATTATGACAAGTCTACCAAGAGTCTGAAATCTTTGAAATCAAATGACATGGTGAGAGTGGAGGATCCTGATGGCTGGTCAAAACGTGCTAAGGTATTGCTGAAAACAAGTCCAGGTCCTATACTGTGATAATGAGCAAGGACAGGTTTTAAGGAGGAATAGACGAGCACTCCTAAAAGTGAAACAACCTGTTGCTAAACAGCAAGGCGAGGATGTATATGAAAGTTTACATTCATTCAAACCACACAAACAGTGAATGAGTTAAATGCCAATGTACAGAATGATGTTCAGAACGATGATACAATCATAGTAGATGTACCGACAGAAGTTAGAAGTTCAGAACTATCACACAGATTCACCAGATTTACCAAAGTTGAGACGATCAACAGGAAACAGAAAGAAACCAGAACGGTTGGATCTGTGAATTGACAATATAACTGTACATGATGTAAAATACATTGTTATGCATATCATATGAAATATTTACTGAAATAATGTATTATATGTTTTCTTCAAAATCTCAAGGAAAGGGGATGTAGTGATATGCATTAACAAGTGTATGTGTAAATATGTATAGCCTCCGATCAGTGGGGGTCAGGCAAATAGTAACATGTGATACTGTAGCATGGAGGGAGTCTTGAGGAGAAACCATCATGGTCAGTCGAGTTTGTATTAGTTCCAGTTTTGTAGCATTAGTTTCCAACCACAGTTTATGATACTAAAGTAAAATTAACTAGTCTGGAATTAGATGTTCTTTAGTATGCCAACTCAGTAATTGTCTCTGTACAAGAACTTAACAATGTGCAGCAGATTGATCAGATG
Source organism: Scyliorhinus torazame (assembly GCF_047496885.1). NCBI lineage: Eukaryota > Metazoa > Chordata > Chondrichthyes > Carcharhiniformes > Scyliorhinidae > Scyliorhinus > Scyliorhinus torazame. The sequence goes on from NW_027308474.1 coordinate 76,491, forward strand.
GCACCAGAAATTTACAATTCCTGTGTCTTAATGGAGATGGCCTGAGGTCCACTTGGGCCATTTCCATGGAGCCAGTGAGCTGCATAGAGTAGTTTGGAAATTAAGTGTGGTTGAAAATCACAGTGGCCCAGAGAGGAAGGTGGGCTGTCAGATTGGGAAGGGGGCAATCAGGTTAGTAATGTGGTTGGTGCTGTCCGATCAGTGGGAGGGGGGTGGTCAGTGTTGTGTTCTCTATTCTGCTTTACCTGGATGGCTCAGGTGCGTAGTGTTGAATAAAGAACACAAAGCTTTGTTAAAAAACAACTATAAATTTATTAAACTACTAAGATTCGTTCACATTCCTAAGGTAGAAGGTGATTGTATAAACCTGCTGTCTCTAACTTACAGAACTCTCACGTATACAACTGCTCTCTATGCCTGACACTCTTCCAGCTCTCTCCTAACTCTTAACTCCTAATCATCTAATCATCTTCTAATCTAATTTAATCCCAGAATCCCCTCGTCACATGACTGATCTGTGGTTCCCTCTTGTGGTAAGAATCATTATCATTAATTTGTTAACTCTTTACACCCCAGTCAATATACGTATCATTACAGTCAGGTAAAGAGGGAAGTAGTGAGGAAGGAGTGTAGGAATCAATGGGTGTGGTGGTGAAGAGGCTGACATTGGCCTGCAATCTTTGAATGTATCTCCTCCCAGCTGCAAAAAACATGGAAGTATGTTTTTGAAACTAACCTTATGAGTGTCATGTTATTCACCCTGGGGTAACACGGACTGCAACAGGATGCAGATGAAATGTAAAGCATACACCAAACGTAGGCATTGGTTCAATACGATTCATTGAACTTCTGTAACAATGTACACAGCTGGCTGTGGGTTGACACTCTACTATTCTAAGTGTATTAACGCTAACTTACTAGACCAGGCTAGCTCTGATCCACATGTAGAAGGTGTTGAATGATTTGTACACCCTGACTGTTACTACAGTTGTCACCAGTGGAAAGAGGCGGAGTGCTGATGCCTCGTGTGTTTTATGGTTGGAAGCCCCCCTCTGGTGTTCTGTCTGGTGATTGGTTGTGTTCTGTCCTGTATGTTGATTGGCTAACCTGGGTATCTGTCATTGCCTGTTTTCACCTCATGATGTGCATGGGTGCATATTATGACAATGAGTTGCAACCTAGCAGGTGGTCCCTTAAAGAATGCCTATTTGGCTGCCTGTTCGGCATGGTTTTACTATGTGTGGACAATACACTTTGTGCCTGTACCTCTGTGTACCACAGAAGAAAGTAACATTTTATTGTCTTCTGTCCTCCTACTTGATTTTACCTGATAGGAAAGTTGCAGCAGTTTCTGTCTTCAACTTGGAGTTCAAATTACACGATAGGAGCAATGATGTCTTCAGAAACTGATCTGTATATTTCAAAGACCCTTCATTGCCTACTCAGAAAGCAGGTTAAAAGAGAAGATGATGGAATACAGAGCGGGCGCGGGGGGTGGCAACAGTGGGTAATTCACCCTTTCTGGTCTGAGCTGGGTGGGTCGAATTAAAAATTAACCCCAAAATGATAGAACTGCATAAATTAGGAAAAGTTTTTTTAAAAATTTGTTGTGCAATGTGTCACTGGCTATTTATTGCACAGCGCTCATTGCCCTTGAGAAGGTGGTTGTGAACCACTTCCTTGAACCGCTTTGTCCATCTAGCGTCTGGTAGATACATGATTTTGGAGCTGGGAGGAGATACATTCAAAGATTGCAGCCCAATGTTCTGCTCCCCTCCCAAGCCCCCACCCCCGATTTCTACACTCCTTCCTAACTACTTCCCTCTTTACCTGACCACCCCTCTCCCACTGATCGGACAGCACCAACCACATTACTAACCTGATTGCCCCTTCCCAATCTCACAGCCCACCTTCCTCTCTGGGCCCCTGCGATTTTCAACCACACTTCATTTCCCAAACTACTCTAAGCAGCTCACTGGCTCCATGGAAATGGCCCAAGTGGACCTCAGGCCATCTCCATTAAGATACCAGGGCTGTAAATTTCTGGGGTCATCTGATCAATCTTCTGCACATTTCTACTGGAAATTACCCTTGGGGATGAGTTCTAAATGCATTCCTATAACGATCTTCTCACTACTTGCTATTTAATAGAAAGGTTAGTCTACAGAAAATAAACAGGTTTATTCCCCTTTGACCCTGACAAAAAACTTCCTGGGCACGATCTACGGAGTCGGTAGATGCCGGAAGAGGCCTCACACAGGCTTCCCGACAGCCAGTACGCCTCACGATATCTACCCAGATCACGCAAGGCGACATGATCAGGTTCGCGCCCGCAATGGATGGGACCAAGCCTTGTATACCTAAGTGGCTTTAAAACCCGCTTAGGCATGCTGACCTGGGATATATCGGGCTCCTGGCATCTACCAGCCTCCCCGGGAGACCCCAGCCATGTGCCGTTCAGTACTAGTGGGTGTTGGAAAGGGAGTACCAGAATTCTGACAAGGCAGCAGTGAAGGAACAGTGACGTGGTTCCAGGTCAGGATGGTGTGTGGCTTGGGGAGAACTTGCAGGCTGTCATATCCCTATTCGCCTGCTGCGTCTTGTCCTTCTGTGTGGTACAGGTTGCGGGTGAGCTCCTGCAGTGCATCGTCTATTTGCTACACTTTGCTGCCACTGTACATTAGTGGTGCAGGGAATGCATGTTTAAGGTGGTGGATGGGATGCTGATCAAATGGGCCATTTTGTTCTGGATGGTGTCAAGCTTCTTGAGTGTTGTTAGAGCTGCATTCATGATGTTAAGTGAGGGACTGCTCCCAGGAGCTGGTGCAGGCTCGGTGCTCGCCACTTGTTTGCAACTTCCCAGTGCCCCAGCATTAAAGGCGGGTCACGTGAGCTTGTCGGCAGGTTGCTAAGCAGCAGCCAATCGGCAGACGGAACCGTGCCCGTGATTGGGGGGCCGGAGACGAAGTGGTTCTCACAACATCCGCTGGGGGCCCGACACTCACACCCCCCCCACTCCCGGGTCCCGGACACACACACACACCCACTCCGCGGGGCCCGGGCCTGGGGCCTGACACTCACACCCCCCCACTCCCGGGTCCCGGACACACACACACACCCACCCACTCCGCGGGGCCCGGGCCTGGGGCCTGACCCCGCCCCCCGCGGGGCCTGGGGCCTGACATCCACACACCCTCCCTGGGGCCTGGAACCTCCCCCCCCCCTCCCAGGGCCCAGGGCCTGACTCACACAAAAAAAAAAGAGCTGCATTCATCCAGGCACCAGGCAAGTATAGAGTACTCCATCATGTTCTCGACTTGTGCCTTGGGCAGGCTTTGGGGAGTCAGGAGGTGAGGTAAGTGAAGGATCAAAAATCATTTATACCTCCTGTATTCATAACTATTCTTTAGTAATGTCTAATTCCATCGGTCCTGCAAAGTGTATGTTTATGTACTTAGACTTTTCCCAGGTGATAAAGACTGTGGGAGTTATTTTCCGCTCCTGTTTTCGGGTGCAGGAGCAGGAGTCTCAAAACGCAGTTCACGCTGGTGAGATTTCCCGTACCCATTGTCCTCGCCCCCACCAATGAGGTCATGGGAATCCCGATATTCAACATCGCAATACTCGTTTGAATACATTTAAAATTAATTATTAGACTTTTATACGTCTGATAGTTCCCCCCTGCCGTTAGATTGTCCCCCACCCCCACCACTGCCGTTAGATTGTCCATTCATGTTGGCAAGCTGCCGTGAATCATGATGGGTCCCCCATGGCAGAATCCATTAGCCGAGGTCAGGTGAGTGCTTGGTTCATTGGGAAGAGGCTCATACCTTGTCATTGCCCCGGGAGCTGCACAGGCACCGCCAGGGGTTTTACTGCAGGTAGTACCAGGGGGCAGTATTGGGGGGGTGGGGGGGGTTCCTTGGAGAGATGTTGTGTGGATGGGTGTTCCATGTGGGGATGTTCTGTGGGGAGGGGGTGGTATTCCATGGTTGGGTGTTTTCTGGGGTGGGGAGGGGAAAGGGTGGTCCGTGGAGGGGGTGGGGAGTTCTTTTGTGGGGGAGGGGGGGGGGTTGTTTTTGGCTATGGTGGGAGGGGCTCTATCTGTAATTTTTTGTATTGGGGCACTGTTTTTATAGGGAAGCCCGATCTTTTAAAACCGGTTGCTCTATCAGAGCCCGCCCTGCCAGTGTGGCATCGTGGGATCCACCCCTTCATTATTGTACACTATGGTGGAGAAAGACGCCTTCAGGGTTGGTGGCTTCCTCAACCTTTTTATCACCACTCTTTTCTTGAGTAAGTTCCGCCCACTGAATGGAAATATAGACAAAAGATCACGATGAGCAGACATGTGAATTTCCGGTATGCTCAGCTCGTATCAGCAGAACATAATAAGAAAATTGAACCATATGATGGTTGGCGAATTGTAGGACAATAATTATCTATAATTACAAATGTTATGAACACAACTTCGAAAGCCCAATGAGGCCCACTGATAGTAATCAACTATTTCCTAATAGATCTGACAGGTAAATAGGCTATTTTAATGTAAATATTATTTAAAATGAGGATTTCAGCACTCATAACCACAGGTCATTGCAAAACACATAGTTTAAACAGAGACACAAAAAGCCTGACACATGCATGAACTAATTGAAGATAAAAGCAACATTTTTACTAAGCAAGATGAAAAAGCTATTGTTCTAACAAACATATTTTCAAAGATGGTTTGACATTAAGGAATGAGCTGTACCAGTAATCAGATCAAGGCCAAGTAAACACCATAGCAACATGAAGGCACCATTGTCCAGAATGTGGATAAAAGCAAAGTCAGCAGAAAACCAGTAGAAACCAATCATGATACTAGCACAGAATCGCATTCCATAACACACACAAATATTCAAACATGAAACATTCAGAACTTATGTTGCACATTAAGGATTGACAGTTAACCATCAAATCAAATGTATTTGATTCTAACCCAAACCAATTAGGACGACATAGAGGTATAGATAGATGGCTCAAAACTGATAAGATTTCCTTTAAACATGATGGTCTGGACGGCCATCTTTATTCCGGGATCAAGACCACACAAGAATACCCTCGACAAAATGAGAATTAGCAATCACCGCAGACCAGATTGTTGGGCTCTGGACGTACAACCAAAGATGTGTTCACCCGCTGGAAGTCCTGACACAAGGACCTGTATGGGATATTGCCTGGAATGTTTGGATTCCAATGGGCAATTCCCCTGCTTCCAGGATCCTCCCCGACTGCCTCAGACCCTGAGTTAGAGTCAGAGACATGGGATAGTTCAGTTGGAAATACCTAAAAGGAATTCTCTGTTTCAGGGGCTAATAATAGTATTCTTTATTGTCACAAGTAGGCTTGCATTAACACTGCAATGAAGTAACTGTGAAAAGCCCCTAGTCGCCACACTCTGGCGCCTGTTCGGGTACACAGAGGGAGAATTCAGAATGTCCAATTCACCTAATAGTACTTTTTCGGGACTTATGGGTGAATTGGATATTCTCAATTTTCCCTCAATGTACACGAACAGACGCCGGAGTGTGGCGACTAAGTGCTCCTGCCAGCGGAGAATCGGAACCGTGTCTCACTAGCGTTAGATCGTCGCCAAAGTGGTATTCACATACATTTGCTCTGGTAAATTATGCATGCAGCGAACATGATGGTTGCCCTACACTTACTAGTCTTGGGCCACCATTTTGAAATGGCACCCCTAGCCCAGCGTCCGGGTCACCCTAAAACACCAGGCATGCAGAGTGACCCGGTCCCCACCACTGCTCCCCCCAGGTCTCCACCTTCAGGCACCATTCAGGCCCCATCCTCTGGCTTTGCCAATGGTGCACTGCCCCCTGGCACCATAGCACTGATACCCTGGCAGTGACACCCTAGCCTGCTGTGCTGGTCTCTGAGGGAGGGAGTCAAGGAGATAAACCCATTATTCACATGCTCCTCTTCCACTGCCAGGCTGCAGAGGGAGTGCACAGGGGCTCGGTGGGCTCAGAATGTGATTAAGGGGTTAACCCCAGACTGTCCCCAGGGGTGGAGGTCCTCTGTCTGGACTGCCCCTTCCAGTCCTGGGAAACATGAAGACTACTCTTGGCATGGTGATCTCCGGCAGCCCTCTGACCAAAATCATTATCCTGTCTGACCTGTTTAAACTTTGAAGTGGCCTTCTGACTCTGAACTATTCTGCCTGACAGCTGATGAGCAGATCAGACTGTTCGTTGAAGATGCAAGCCAAGAGGATTTCCTTTTCCGCATATTCCGCTTAGCCCTATGCTTTTAAAACTGCTGCTTTTTAAAGTGTCAGAGCCTTCCTAGAAAGCCCAAAACAGTTGAAAATCCCCTGAGATCCTTTGAAATGCTCAGCACTCATTCAATTTCACAGGGACCTTTAAACTAACCTTTGATTGACAGCTTAATAATTTAAACACGGCAGGCTGGAGGTTTAGTTATTTATATTTTCCTTCAAGCTTGAATGCATCTGAAGTACCCTCTATTGAGCCTTATTGCAATGTTTATAAAACATTGTTCTGATTGACAATTGCTGGCCACTTCAAAAATGCTATGTGCTTTCACTTCCTGTTTTCTAACCGCAGAAAGCAGTTTTTGGGCTGAAAGGGTTCTCCACCAAATCAGGATTCCTGATCTTTGCGGGGGTGTGTGTGTGTGTGTGTGGGGGGGGGGGGGGTTTGGGCGGGGGGGGTAGAATTTCGACCAAAATGTTAGACAGATTAAAACCTAGTCTCACAGCTGGGTAATGACACAACTGACCCTACCCCATCAGCACGCTCACCCCCAATTACCTCCCCCAACCTGACCCAATCCGATAACATCCCTAATCACTAAACTACCCCTCTGACCCAACAAGAGCCTCAACTTGACCTGCTTACTGTTCCAACCACCCTGACTACCCAACTACTGCGAGTGTATTTGCAGATATCTTCAACGCCTCACTTCTCCTGAGCTCTGAGGTCCCTACCTACTTCAAGAAGACCACCATAATACCAGTACCAAAGAAGAACAAGGTAGCGTGCCTCAACGACTGCAGATCGGTGTCCCTGATGTCTGTTGTCATGAAATGCTTTGAGCGGCTAGTCATGAGATGGATCAACGGCAGCTTCCCAGACTGTCTGGATCCACCACGGCAACCGATCTACAGCAGATGCTATCTCTCTGGCCCTACAATCCAGGTTGGGCCAGTGTATGGCTGGAAGTGTCATCCGCAGGTCCCTGTTCATCAGGAGTTGAGTCAGCAACATGCCAGTGGACAGTGGGGTCGCCCTGTACGCAAGCAGCGCGTGGTAGATGTCAGAAGCAGAATCCACGGCCTTGAAGTTGAGCAGTTTCACAATGTGCACCCCTTTTTCAACCTTCCCATTGGACTGCGAATAGTGTGGGCTGGAAGTGACATGTTTCAATCGCGACTGGCAGGGTCATATGCTTGATTTTCAGTAGCTGCTCTCTCAGAGGATCAGAGTGAACTCCAAAAATGATTTGGTCTCTAATCATGGAGTCAGCAATATCACCAAAGTTGCAGGACAGCGCTAGCAGGCGGAGGTTAGTTCAGAAGGAGTTGAAAGATTCATCTTTACCTTGTAGACGCTGTTTGAATATGTAGCGGTGAAGATTTCATTGGTGTCTACTTCACAGTGACTGTCAAACTTGTCCAGGATGGTCTGAAACTTTGTCTTGTCCAGGCCTTTGGTGAAGTGAAAAGAGTTGAAGAGTTCGATGGCTTGATCACCCGCTGTTGAGAGGAGAAGCCGATCTTCCTTGCATCAGACGCACCCACGAAGTCTGAAGCTTCGATGTACAGCAGAAACTTTTGCTTGAATGTCCGCCAGTTGGCACTGAAATTGCCGGAGGTCCTGAGCTGGTGAGGAGCCTGCATCTTCTCCATGGTGCCGGGATACATTCGCTGGTCGTCACGCAACAGACTGAGGTAAACTACCTAGATTAAGCAGTCTCCTGGTAGCATGTTGTGTTATGTAGTCTGGGATACCACAGGCTGCAACGGGATGCAGCTTTAACCAAAAGACACTCCAGACCTTGAAGTTCGTTCAATCTGATTTATTGAACCAGTAGCACAGTTAGCACAGTTCTCTATGAGTTTGACTCTCTGCTAACCTAAGTGTGGTTACTCTGTCTGACTGAACCAGACTAGCTCTTAGCCACGTGCTGGAGGTGTGATACTGAACATACACCCTGACTCACTCTGTAGATGTTCATCAGTGGAAAGAGGCAGAGTGTGAGTGCCTCATGCCTTTTAGAGTGAGATACCACCCCTGAGTGTCCTGCCTGCTCATTGGTCATGTCCTGTTCTCTGTGTTCATTAGCTGCCTGTCTGTATATCATTATCTGCATGTCTGTATATCATAACAGTGGGGACAACCTGCTGCTTCCCACACCCTGTGGCCCTTGATGCCCTTGGCGGACATTCACAGGAGGGCTTGGAATCAGAGGTCTCTGGCCAACTACCGGTGTCACTGGCATCGCTGTGCCACCCTGTTCTGCCTGTTGACCTAGAGACGCGCTGGTGTCATGAGGGATTTGTGTGAGGTGGAGACATCTGTCGTCTCCCAGGCAAGCACCGGGTCAGCTTCCAGCGCTACCTTCACTCAGATACTGCCCGTAGGGCCCTGGGGTCTCCATGGGATGGAGAAGCAGCTGGATTGAGCTCCAGAGGCCTCGAGTCATCTGGCTCTGCCAACTTTCTGTTGTCTACCACATGGTGTTGATCCTCTCAGCGATGCTTCTCAGTGACTGGGACATGCTCTGGAGTGCCTCACCAATGTCCACCTACGTCTGGGACAGGTCCCTCATCGACTGGGACAAGATGTTGAGGCCCTCAGCCTCCACACTCAAGGCGCTGATGTCGTGCTCCAGGCATTCCACAGAGCTTACCAACTCACTTGAGGCAGGCCACCAGGATGAAGGGGCAGTGGATCCTCATCTCTGTGCTGCAGGCCAACCTCGCTGTTGGTGACTGCTTTCTCGTCGCAATCTCCAGAGCCAGTTCCTCATAGTGGATGAGGACTCTGATATCTGGATCTCTGCCTCCCATTCTGGGCCCTTTTACGCTTATTATAGGCTAACCTCCTGCGGGGACAAAGAGAGGGCTTTGTGAGCTGCACACTTGATGCATGGGGGGTTGGTGTGGTGTCTATGGCAGCCGGCATGTAGGGGCACTGCGCCTGGACATGATAGATGCCAGAGTGTGTTGGAGCACAAGTGCCGTGTTCGGATATGAGGAGAGTCCGAGATGCCAGCCGCTGACCTGTTGTCGGGGGCTGAGATCAGGAGGGTGCCAAGTGGAACTGATGCCAGGGGGCCGGTCTTAACTTATCCTTGCGGACTGGTCGATGTCATTGGTCTTCTTCTTGCACTGTATGGCAGTCCTCCTGATCACGCTGCCTGAACTGGCGGTTACTGTCACTGCCTCCCAGGCGGCATTGGCATTCCTGCAGCTGGTCCTCCGACCTTACGGGAGAACAGTGTGCCCCGTCTCACCTCCGGACCGTCCAGAAGCCTGGCCAGCTCGGCAACCCCGAAGCGTGGAGCTGGTCTGCATGGTGCTATGTTTGTATGCTGACCGGGAGTGAGTTTGGAGGTGCCGTTTTAAAAGCAGCTTCTTCCTTGTTCGTGGGAAGCTGCTGGGCGTGAATCTGGCGAATCAGCTGGCGGGACAGCCAGTAGTAGCGTGAAGCTCATGGAAGATAGTTTTCAGCACTAAGTGCCGTTAAATGCCGGCCGCGATCCCACTGGCTCGGTTGTCAGGAAGTTGCACTCGATATGACACTTGGAACCTTTCTGATAAATCGCGCCCTTTGCCACTATTTATAATGCCCAGGGCTTTTTAACGGCTTTCATACCCTACCCTGCCTCCTCCATCGATTTGTGCACATGTACACATTGGTTTCTCTGTACCTGAACTTCTTTTAATCGTGTCCTTTATTTTATATTTGGCAGGATTTACCGAGCAACCAGCTGGGTGATTTCCGGCGGCAGAGACAGCCCGCCAGCGAGATTTTCTGGTCCTACCATTGTGAACAGGGTTTCCCCTCTTCACCGGGAAACCCTTCTGTCATCGGTGGGGCTGGAATATCCCGCCGGCATGAACAGCTGGTAAATTCTGCCCATTGCCTCTCCTCGATCTCCTTGCCAAAACATTTCTCCTTTTGTGTATCCGCCCATTCCGCCAGCCAATCTATGTCCTCTTGAAATCTATCATTATCCTCCTCACAGTTCACAATACTTCCAGGTTTCGGGTCATCTACAAGTTTTGAAATTTTGCCCTCTGCACCCAAGTCTAGGAACATTATGAGGCTATTTTTGAGGATTGCTGAAAATAAAAATTTTTGTCAATGCTTTTCATCTAGCACTCACCCGGACACTCCACCATCTGCCCTGCCTGGCTCTTCCATCCGCATTCTCCCCTACTTTCGCCCTGGCCATGAACTTTGAAAACAGTAAGAAGCCTTACAACACCGGTTTAAAGTCCTGATGAAGGAGCTGCGCTCTGAAAGCTAATGATTCGAAACAAACCTGTTGGGCTTTTACCTGGTGTTGTAAGATGTCTTACTGTACCCACCCCAGTCCAACACCGGCATCTCCACATCATGAACTTTGAAGACTCACTTTCCTCAGTTCCCAGCTCATCCAATCAGAGGCTGGCTTCTCACTGTATTGGCTGCTGATAGGCTCAACAATGCAGGGTGAATCCAGCCTCTGATTGGACAAGCAGCTTAAAGCATTTTCCAAATTTTATGCATCAGCCTGACCTACTTTGGAATCCCTGGATGCATCCAATGGAGCCCAGGGTTCTGCGGAACACCATTTGGGAAATCCTGCCCTGGAATATGCGGAGGAGGTGGCCAAATTTTGAATTGATATAAACTGGGCTAATTTAGAACCAATTGAGATTGACTCTGAAGGGTATATCTTTCAGAGCTTTTTTCTGGATTTAAACTTATAACATTGTGCAAACACTGCCCATTCAAAAATAACGCTTCCTCTATTACGCCACACCAGGGTGGTATTGCACTCTTTGTTCTATGAGGCTTGCATCTAAGCAGCAGGAAATTTTCTGCATGCACCAACTGTTTGTTTATATTTGATGAAGATAAAATGGGTGCAATTCAAACTAGCGTAGGTAAATTGATTTCACATGAATAGTTTTAATTTATTATAATAATCAATCAATATTCTATTATGTGATTCTGATTAAATTGTAGTGAATTTTAGATTTAGCATCGTGTGACTATTCTTAGCTACACTTGACAGGACGTTGCAGCTTGGGACGTTAGACAGAGTGAAGCTAACTCTGGATGAGCTAATCACGGATAACACCTGAAGAGGCCCCTGTTGTAAATTACTGCAGGAGTTTGTAGCCTTCAAGGTTTAATGGGCAGCTCACATTCATTACCAGAAAAAAGGATAGCAGGAATTCATGGGGACAAGGCAGGGAAGTGTAACAGCAGATGTTCCTTACATTAGTTTAGCTCATAGGTTTTCAGAAGAAGCAATTAACTTTAACTTTGTATTAGAGTTAAACTTTGTGACAGTGTGTGATTAGTTATAATAGTATAATTCTTTTGATCATTATTGTTCAGCACCATGTATTAATCAAATGTATAAGTAGACTGGTTTGGACATTACATTTTAAACAGTACTATTGCCATTCATTAATATTGTTACTCACTCTGTAAAACTAAGTACAACTTGCATTGTAACTTTCTGTATTAGATATACGTATTTATAAGTTGTAAACTACTTTGCACTTTATTCTTTGTTCTAACATTGAAGTGACTCATTCCAAGCAGTGATGGACAATGGTCTCTTCGATAATCACCGATAAGCATTTGATTTAATGAGGAGTTTGCACCAATTCAGCAAATCCCAAGACGACGCACTCAAGGTACCATTCATAAGGATAAGAAAGCTTACTTCCTCCATCCTTAACAAATGGGCAAGAAAGACACCATAAATCATTGTTTGATTTTAGTAAGAGGTGACAGAAACAAACTTTAATGAGAGGGATGGTCCCAAAAGTAATTGACATCTTAGAGGACCAGTAAGAGGATAATGGGAAATTCCATCAATGGATGACCATCATCTTCAGGAAACCAATTAGAAATTGATCATGTCCACCTAGACCAATAGTAGATTGATCACGTACCCTTTAAGCCAATTAAGAATTAGTCTTGCCTCATGCTACATGGTGACTAAATGCTGTCCATTTTAGTGTAGTATATTTGTAATATGTGCTGGAGTCATATCTAGCACAAAGAAAGATGGTTGTTGTGGAGGTCAATCATCTCACTCTCATGTCATCATTGCAGGAATTCCTCAGGGTAGCATACTTGGCACAACCTGCTTAATCAATGACCTTCCCTCCATCATAAGGTCAGAAGTGGGGATGTTCAATGACAGCTGCACAATGTTCAACACCATTTGAGACTCCTCAGATACTGAAGCAATCGGTTCCATATGCGGACCTGGATAACACTCAAGCTTGGGCTGATAAGTGGTAAGTTACATTCACACCACAATATTCTCCAATTGCCTTGATGAGTGCAGCTCCAACAACACTCAAGAAGGTCAACACCTTCCAGACAACGCATCCCTCTTGTTTGGTACCTCAATCACCACCTTCAACGTTCACTTCTTCCACCACTGAAACGCAGTGGAAGCAACGTGTACAATCTACAAGATGCCCCGCAATTCACAAAGGTTTCTTCGACAGCACCTTCCACACCTGTGACCGTTATCACCTAGAAGGACAGGGGCATAGGAATATCAGCTGCAAGTTGCCCTCCAAGCGAAACACAATCCTGACTTGGAAGTACATCGCCATTCCTTCACTGTCACTGGGTCAAAATGCTGGAACTCTTTTGCTAACAGCTTTGTGGCTGTATCTATATCACATGGACTGCAGTGGTTTAATGTGGCAGCTCACCTCCACCTTCCCATAGAAGTTCGGTAGTACAGTGGTTAGCACCATGGACCCAGGTTCGATTTTCGGCTTGGTTCGCTGTCTGTGCAGAGTCTGCATGTTCTCCTCGTGTCTGTATGAGTTTCCTCCGGGTGCTCCGGTTTCTGCCCACAAGCCCCGAAAGACGTGCTTGTTTGGTGAATTGGGCATTCTGAAATCTCCCTCAGTGTACCCGAACAGGTGTCGTAGTGTTGGGGCTAGGGGATTTTCATAGTAACTTCATTGCAGTGTTAATGTAAGCTTACTTGTGACACTAATAAAGATTATTACTTAGCGATGGGCATTAAATGCTGGCCTAGCCAAGGACGGCCACATCCCATGAAGGAAAATTTAAAAATTACCGATGGTCTGGAACCGTACAATATTTATGCTTTTCCTTTGTTTCCAGAACTTTAATTAGATTTGTTGAGGCGAACTACTCATTTCACAATGTTAAAGATAACGATTCTTACTGCAGGCTAAATATTAGTACTTTTCACCCCAGTAAAAATATTAACACTTGATCGTATTCACATCATCTCAAATTATAATGACACTTGTTTTTAATCCAGCAGTCCCATTGATCTTGTTAAAAAGAAAACAATCACTTTTGACATATGTGGTCAGGTTATCAATTCATTTTACTTTACTAATCTCCTGTCTTTTTATTCTGCCTTCTCTCCTTTTTACTCTTGAATTCTCTCTGCTGTCTCTTCCGCTTTTCCCCAAAGGTCACCATGGGGTCTGTGTGACTCGTTAATGGAAGAGTACAGCTTGCTAACAGCCCTGTCAGTGCCGTCATACCACAGCCACTCAGCCCCGACATCAAGGAGCTTTCTCTGTTTCCCTGCCTGCAAAATGACTCTGAGGAGCCAGCCCGGATGATATTTTTTTAACAGCGCTCATTTTATTTGAACTGCGTTCCCCGAGAGTGCTTGGGGCTGCCACGCACTGCTCGCCGCCTACCTGCTCAACTGCGGGGAAACAAGCTTCTGAGGGCTTTAATGGGATTTTGCCTGAGGCTATTTTATTAAGATGTCGGCTTTCTGCTGCCTATGCAGCTGACACCATTCCCTGTCAGCTGGCCTTCAACAATGCGTTGAATTACTCGCTTCAATTAACATTCATAGCTCGGTGCAAAGAAATGAGGGGAAAGAGCTTTACAGGCCAGATGAGCCATGGTTAGAAAGGTTAAAACGACACTGTTCCGCTTAGGTGGAACTTTGAAAACAAAAACTGATATTTTACATATGAGTTGCATTTTAAATAGTTTGATCAAAACTGCTTTTTAAAAATTCTATGTTTTATATTTTGTGAAAATCATTCAACAGGACTGACACAAATAAGTTGAAGAGCACAGTTTAAATGGAAGCTTGTGCATTCATTGGACTTGCTTACATTTTAATTTGTATGTCTAACCATTTCAGAGATGAAGGTCCCAACACTGGAAAGATACAAGATCAATTTTAGAATCAAGTTAAAATTTTATGTTAACAGCGTGCTGTCAACGTAAGCAGACAGTTTTACCATTGGAGAGGTCTATGTGAGTACCTGTGTGTTTGGGTAGAAAATTTAATGTTATTCTTTTTTATTAAAAGAACCTGCAGATTGACCACATAGCGTGCGATCCCTTGAGTTTTAACATTTGGAATTGATCCCTTGACCTTGGTTTTCAGAACTGGTCGAAATCCAGTTACATATACATAAGCATCCTTTGTGAACATTTTTAAACCAAAAAAAATCACAAAATAGTTGCTCAAATTGGAATGATTTTGCAATTAAAAGCCCATATTTCAGTCTGATGAATAAATGATAGCATTAATCTATATTGAGGATTCAGTTGCGATTTCCACTTTTAATATTGCTCAATTTTTTTGTGCAATATGTAAAATGCCACTTCTTCATGTGTTTTGGGAAAATAATTGAACAGACACAATTCATGAGGATTTTGTTTACATAATACAGATTGGATGTACAATGAATGATCGTTTTCTAGCCTAAATATGGACTGGAAAATGTTGTGTTTCCTTTTCTTTACTGTTTAAAGATAAGTTTGAAATATATTTTTAACGTTAGTGTCTCCTCTTTCCTTCTTCCTTCCCTTCCCTTGCCCCCTTTGCGTAGCCTCCTCTGCTAGCCTTGCTGTCCCCCTTAGCAGGTTGAAACTCTCCAGCCTGCAGACATATGCTGTTCATCACTTGACCTGGTAGGAAGCATGCATGAGTTGTACAGTAAAGGATGCTCTTCTGCTTAATTCCACTTCCCTCCCCCCAGATGAACCAGCTCAGACTGGCAAATTGCACTCCAGGGAGAACCAGAGTGTGAATGTCAATCAAGACTAGGATTGGAACTGAGTTCTCCCAGCTGAGAAGCCAATGAACTCGCACTGCAACTACTGGGATGGCATACCAATAAACTATTATTTTAAAAGATTAATGATTTTTCAACATGGTAGGCTATGGTACTTACAAATGCTCTGCAAGAAACACATTGATCAGTAAAATACTTGAAACTGTTAACATTTCTACAGACCATTTCCCCCCCCCCCCAAAACAATGCCAAACGCATCTGTTTTTTTCTTCATATTTTTGTAAGCTGCTTTGTACTACAACAATAAAATTGGTTAATTAAAGCTTTACCAAAGGGAGAATACATAATTGCTAAAATGTTTATGGTTTGAAATGTTTTCTTTATTTACAGTACCAGCCACAACAGACATGATTTTTCTATGGGAAGGAAAACAGTAAGTACATTGGTATATACCATAATCCAAGAATCACAGAAATTAGCATCAATTTTCAATTTCACCATGTTAATTTTCCTATCTGGAGTCCAAGGCATTCTAAAATAAGAAAACAAGACTAGTTTCCATGTATCACATGCAATTACTGCATACCTCTTATCAACTGGCCCTATAGGCACAGAACCAAGTCTCAAGTTTCACCTAAAGTAATTTTATGCTGATAAGCCATTATATAAAGAAAGAAAAGAGAAAGTTCATAATTTATTTGTTATAATAATAATCTTTATTAGTGTCACAAGTAGGCTTACATTAACACTGCAATGAAGTTACTGTGAAAAGTCCCTAGTCGCCAAACTCCAGCGCCTGTTCGGGTACACTGAGGGAGAATTCAGAATGTCCATTTCATCTAACAAGAAAGTCTTTTGGGACTTGCGGGAGGAAACTGGAGCGCCCGGAGGAAATGCATGCAGACACGGGGAGAACGTGTAGATGTTTTTAGGACTGGGTTTAGGAGGAACTTCTTCACCCAAAGGGTTGTGAATCTATGGAATTCCTTGCCCAGTTGAAGCAGCAGAGGCTCCTTCATTAAATGTTTTTAAGATAAAGATAGATAGTTTTTTGAAGAATAAAGGTATTAAGGGTTATGGTGTTCGGGCCGGAAAGTGGAGTTGAGTCCACAAAAGATCAGCCATGATCTCATTGAATGGTGGAGCAGGCTCGAGGGGCCAGATGGCCTACTCCTGCTCCTCGTTCTTATGTACTCCACACAGTCAGTGACCCAAGCCGGGAATTGAACCCGGGTTCCTGGCACTGTGAAGCAACAGTGTTAACCACTGTGCTACTATGACCTAAACAGTGATGCTGCATCTCTCTTCTTCAGGTACATAGATACATAGGTACATAGAACATACAGTGCAGAAGGAAGCCATTCGGCCCATCGAGTCTGCACCGACCCACTTAAGCCCTCACTTCCACCCTATCCACATAACCCAATTTAGCATGGCCAAGGTGGTGTCCTTGATTATTTGAGGATGGCTTAACCATGACATATGCTGTGATTTTACTCCAGGATAGAATGGTGAGGCAGCCCCAAGTCTACCTGAGCCAGAACAGGGATTGAACCCATTCTGTTGGCATTATTCTGAACCACACAGGTGAGATCCCAGAAGATTAGGGGATAGCCAAAGTTGTACCTTTATTTAAGAAGGGTTGCAAGGATAAACCGGGTATTTATAGGCCAGTGAGCTTGAAGTCAGTGATAGTGAAATTGTTGGAAAAGATTCTCAGAGATAGGATCTTTGCACATTTGGAAATGAATGGTCTTATTAGCAACAGACAGCATGGTTTTGTACGAAGGAGGTCATGTCTCACTAATTTAATTGCATTTTTTGAGGAGGTGACAAAACTGATTGACGAGGGAAGAGCTGTGAATGTTGTCCACATGGACTTCATAAAGCATTTTATAAGGTCCCTCATGGCAGGCTGGTGCAAAAGATTAAATCACATGGGGTCAGGGGTGAACCAGCTGGATGGATTCCGAAAAGGTTTGGCCAAAGAAGACAGAGGGTAGCAGTGGAAGGGTGTTTTTCCGAATGGAGGTCTGTAACTAGTGGTGCTCCGCAGGAATCAGTACTGGTACCTCTGCTCTTTGTAATATATATATTGTAGCCATCTGGGATGGCCACTTCCTGATTACAAAATGGACACTTTGCAAAGATTGCAGGGAAAATGGACAATACTGGGAAAGCAAGCAGGTGCAGGGTTTGTCTGTTGATTGGAGCCGTAGCTCCCAGACAAGACCGATACTGCAAAACCATTACCATACTAATGAGCCATCCCCAGGGACAAAAAGGTAACATTTAAATAAACATTACCAAGACAGACATCCAGGTGCAAGAGGAGACCAGAACAAAGCAGGCCAATGGCCACCTAGGACACGCCCAGCAATCAGGGCACCTACCCCTCTATTGGAGGAAATTGATAGGAACGATTGGGAAACGGCCCAATTAATTGGGGCCAAGCTCAAGGCCCGCCCAAAAACGCGTAAAGCCCCTTTTGGGTATAAGAAGAATCTCCCAAGAGAGAATCATTCTCTTGTGGCTCCGGCTCTCACCAACAGCAACATCAGAACAAGTAAGTCCAAGGTCAACGCACGCTACGAGACAGACGCTCCCAGCTGTTATTCCATACCAATTCGACCCCAGCAGCCTCAGAACCGAACAACGGCCATTGTTCCTCTGACTGAGTGGGCGCCCGAAGCTAAGTATAGGCCTTTAGCAGAAGTGATAGTTTAGTTTGTAGAGCTTTATGCATGAGTGTATTTGACTGTGTGTGTAAATAAATGAGCATTGAGTTTGAACTTACTAACTGGTGTATCAAGTCTTTGATCAGTATTCGGTTTTGAATCTTGTGGCGCTATCGAAAGATACCTGGTGACTCTAGAGCAAACGTAATTAGAATTAAGGAAGTCAACCATCTTGGCCGCCATCTTCAGAGCCAAATTAAGAGAAACACAATTAGCAACATTTACTGGCGACTCCGCCGGGACTCGACTTAGAAGTGGCCTAACCACTCCGAGAGAACCCAAATTTGAATTGGAATCCAATTCGAAACAGAAAAACTACAAGTGTAAGAACAATACTGATCAAACCTCCGAGATTCGGAAGTGTGTTAATGCATGCGTACTAACAGGGATATAAGGTAAACCTGAGAGATTTTGTTGCGTAAAACTGTTGGGAGTTTTGTAGGCCGGAAACTAGCGTCAGCTGTACCCGTGTTTACATCACCACTTTATCACCCCCCTGTTCCAAATTCAGTCGAGAATTCAGAAAATGGCAATGAAGGCAATGGAACGCCTTATGAACCCCCAGGAATTCGAGGTCGCAGCGACCAGTAGAGTAGGACAGTGTCCAGTATGGGAAGAGTAAATCAGAAAGTACCTCAAAGGGAAAGGATGACCCCTTTGGAGTGAATTCTGCGTGAATGACGAAACAGGTCCCGGGAGTATAGGGTATACTTGGTGGGAGAACTTGCCAGAGATCCACAAGAAGAGCTTAGGGAAAGCTCGCAAGCCGATGGCAATCGTGTCCTGCTTGGCACAATTGCGAGGCACAGAGGAGGTCGTTAGGACGCTCCGTAGAGAGATAGAGGAGAGATACAGAAATAGTGAGGGAGATGTGAGCGAGTTTGAGAAAGAGAATAAAGATTTGAGAGAACAGTTAGCAGCGAGGGACAGAGAGGTGGATGATGCCAAGTGGGCACACCAGTCTTGTCTCGCCCATTTGAATAGAGTTAAGACCCAATATGATAAGGCCTACCAGGATACGCAACGTGCGGTCTTGGTAAGACAAGAAACCGAGCAACAGGTAGAGAAATTGTAGAAACAGTGCAATGATTTGAGCTCCACACTTCCACGACGGAACAAAGGCAGAGTTCAGTAGATCACGCAAAGTGCCGGAAGCAAATTGCAGAATTGCAATCTCTGCTTTCTGTCCAGAATGGGTTTCAAAGTACATTTGGACCCCAATTAGACTAGGAAAACGGCCTCGATTGGCAGGAGTTGAATGAGACTGGCCACAGATACGTACATGGGACATGTACGCAAGAAAAACCCCAAAAGAGAAAAGCACCCCAACCCCTGACTGATAAGGCAGAACACTCCCCCATGAACCATGTAACCACACACCGCAGGGCCGCAGCAGAAGGAGATGCAGATTTCCTGTATAAAACCCCGTTAACCGTGACCAAATTACGGTACGCGTGTGGAAAAATTACACCGTTCCTTCCCACATCAGATCCCGACCAGTTTTTCGCTAGAGTTAAACAGCAGGCTACCATGTACGGCCTGGACCAAAAGGAGCAAGTGAAGCTCATAGTTTTAAGCCTCGACCCTTCAGTCGTGGCAGCTCTTCCCGACCCACAGAATGTAGGAGGAGGCACCCTACAAGAGATGCACACAGCGATCCTAGATGCGATTGGCTATAACAGGGGAGACACGAGGAGAAGGCCTAAACAAGTGTAGGCAAAAGAAGAAGGGCAGCACGGTAGCATTGTGGGTAGCACAATTGCTTCACAGCTCCAGGGTCCCAGGTTCGATCCCGGCTTGGGTCACTGTCTGTGCGGAGTCTGCGCATCCTCCCCGTGTGTGCGTGGGTTTCCTCCGGGTGCTCCGGTTTCCTCCCACAGTCCAAAGATGTGCAGGTTAGGTGGATTGGCCATGATAAATTGCCCTTAGTGTCCAAAGTTGCTCTAAGTGTTGGGTGGGGTTACTGGGTTATGGGGATAGGGTGGAGATATGGGCCTGGGTAGGGTGCTCTTTCCAAGAGCCGGTGCAGACTCGATGGGCTGAATGGCCTCCTTCTGCACTGTAAATTCTATGATAATAAGACAGAGCACCCCACAGCGTTTGCTGGATGCTTGTGGATATATTTTACAGCAGTTTTCGGAGAGTTAGTCCACGCTCATTTGTCCCCAGATAACATGGCCAAATGGACTCGAATCCTGGTCTCTCACGCGACAGACGCAGGACAGAGCTCGCGCAAATTACGACCCCTCAGACAAGGCCCACAACGAGAAATGGGTTTTGAAGAGATTGTCCCACGCTTGGGAACAATCAGCCCAAGGCAAAACCGCATTTGCAAAACCCGAGGAACAGCAGGCAGACATGAATCCAGTTAAAGCGCACCAGAACCCCTCATATGTAAATGAGGGCAGGAATAGCCCACAACAGCCAAAATCCCAGGAATGTTACAACTGTGGACAATTAGGACACTTTGCACGAGAGTGCAATGCGCCCGAAAAGCAGCAGAGAAACCAAAAGACAGGCACCCTAAATATGAATAGGGCAAAGCCAATCCATAGCGTTAGCGCCTGTTCAGAGATCATAGACATGAACGGCACCGACTGACGGTGTTCGGGCTCCCCAACTTGGGTCTGCGACACCCTTTGGGACAAGTCCGGTAGACCGGTCATAGCAGGCAATGTCCGGGGACAACCTGTAGAATTTCTTTGGGACACAGGAGGGTCCCGCACCACACTCAATTCCTCCACGATGTTTCAGCAAGACACGTGGCCCACAACAGACACCATCACACACAGTGGCTTTACAGGTCATTTACAACAAGGACACATCACAGCCCCTGATACAAATAGGGAACATTACAACTAAGCACCCCGTAGTTTTGGTCGATCTACCCCAGACAGCTGAACACATCCTAGGAATCGATTTTATGAACTCCCACAACCTCTCTTTTGATCCAGTTAATAAATGTGTTTGGTGAATGGCAAAGGCAGCACGAGACCCCACCATGCTCACAGTTGGAGACTATGAAAACTGGATTAGCTCAGTAGGAGACTTCTGGTTTGACCCTCGAGCCATTAGTCAGGACAATCAGGTTAGGGAAGTCCTGCAGCAACACAAAGCAGCATTTGCACAGCACAAGCACGACTGTGGCAAAATAGCTGGCTTGGTAAATATTACAGGTCCCGACCCCAGACCCCAAAAGCAGTATGGTTTTCCCCAAGAGGCAGAGGGAGAAATCTCAAAGGGAATAGAGAGTTTGCTGGATCAAGGCGTACTCAGATCAGTAGCCTCCACAAACAACGCACCAATTTGGCCCGTGAACTACAATGACCCCTGTTGTCTATGGACGCCAGGAGGGGCGTTTCCCACTTATCGTAGTGCGTGGCCATGGGCCCAGCCTGTTGGGTCGGGACTGGTTGCGCCATTTGCGGTTGCAATGGCAGCACATCCTCCAAACAGTTTCTGGAGGGTTGACTGAGGTGCTAGGACGATACCCAGAGGTATTCCAGCCTGGTCTGGGGAAAATAAAAGGGGCCGTAGCCCGTATCCAAGTTGAACCAGGAGCCACACCGCGCTATTTCCAGGCGCGCCCAGTGCCTTACGCTTTGCTCGAGAAGGTAGAAGGGGAGCTCACTCGTTTGGAGAGTTAGGGTATTATCAGGCCCGTCCGTTTTGCTGACTGGGCAGCACCAATTGTGCCAGTAATGAAGCCAGATGCCACAGTTCGCTTGTGTGGCGACTATAAACTTACAGTGAATACAGTTTCCCGACTCGACCGATACCCAATGCCTCGCATAGAGGATCTCTACGCGAAACTTGCAGGCGGACTCTCATTCACAAAATTAGATATGAGTCACGCCTACCTGCAGTTGGAGCTGGACCCTGCCTCCCGACCATATGTAACAATTAACACACACTGGGGCCTGTATGAATATACACGGTTGCCCTTTGGAGTATCCTCTGCCTGCGCAATTTTTTCAACGTGTTATGGAGGGCATTTTGAGAGGCTTACCACGTGTGGCTGTCTACCTAGATGACGTGTTGATTACAGGGACGTCGGAGCAAGAGCATTTGGAAAATCTGGAGGCTGTCCTTAAACGCCTTTCGGAGGCTGGAGTCCGTTTACGTCACACAAAGTGCGTATTTCAGGCAAAAGAAGTAGTCTACCTAGGTTATCGAGTGGACCGCGAGGGTCTGCACCCCGTCGCAGAGAAGGTGCGTGCAATTCAACATGCCCCCACCCCGACTGACACTTCGCATCTTCGTTCTTTTCTCGGTCTCGTAAACTATTACGGGAAGTTCCTCCCCAATCTGGCAACTACGCTGGCCCCCTTACACCTGCTGCTAAAGAAAAATCACACCTGGGTTTGGGGTCAGCCGCAAGAAACCGCTTTCCGGCGGGTAAAGCAACAATTGTCGTCGTCTGGGTTACTAACCCACTATGATCCGGGAAAGCCTTTGCTCGTCACATGTGATGCATCCCCGTATGGTATTGGGGCTGTCCTGTCCCACAAGATGGAGAACGGGGCCGAGCGACCGATAGCTTTCGCCTCCCGCACATTGACTGCAGCGGAGAAGAAGTACGCGCAGATCGAGAAGGAAGGCCTGGCAGTGGTTTTCGCGGTGAAACGCTTCCACCATTATGTGTACGGCCGCCATTTCACTATCATGACTGATCATAAGCCCCTGCTGGGACTCTTCAGAGAGGATAAGCCGATACCGCCCATTGCTTCTGCACGGATCCAGCGCTGGGCTTTGTTGCTTGCTGCATATGAGTATTCTCTGGAGCACAAACCAGGTACGCAGATAGCAAATGCCGACGCACTGAGCCGTTTGCCTTTATCGACCGGCCCCATGTCGACCCCCACGACCGATGAGGTGGTCGCAACCCTAAATTTTATGGACACCTTGCCTGTCACGGCATCACAGATCCGTGAGTGGACCCAGACGGAGCCAGTCCTGTCAAAGGTTCGGCACATAGTCCTGTATGGTGGGCAGCATAGACAGCTCCCAGGCGAGTTGCGGGCATTTTCCTCCAAGCTGTCAGAGTTCAGCGTGGAAGACGGCATCCTCTTGTGGGGGACGCGTGTGGTTGTCCCGGAAAAAGGCCAGGAGCTGATATTATCAGACTTGCACAATGGGCATCCGGGCGTGACCAAGATGAAAATGTTGGCCCGGAGTTATGTCTGGTGGCCAGGCCTCGACACCGACATTGAGAAGGTGGCCCAAAACTGCTCCATTTGCCAGGAGCATCAGAAGCTTCCGCCGGCCGCGCCCCTACATCACTGGGAATGGCCAGGGCGGCCTTGGGCACGCTTACATGCAGATTTCGCAGGCCCTTTTCAGGGATCCATGTTCCTTCTACTAATTGACGCCCAGTCCAAATGGCTGGAGGTGCATAAGATGCAGGGGACAACGTCCTGCGCAACAATTGAAAAAATGCGTTTATCATTTAGCACGCATGGCCTCCCCGAGGTGCTGGTCACGGATAATGGCACTCCATTCACGAGTGAGGAGTTTGCTAGGTTTACAAAGATGAACGGCATCCGCCATATCCGCACTGCCCCTTACCACCCGGCTTCAAATGGGTTGGCAGAGCGTGCAGTGCAAACATTCAAAAGAGGCCTAAAGAAGCAGTCTTCCGGATCAATGGACACGAGACTGGCTCGGTTTTTGTTTACGTACAGGACCACCCCCCATACAGTGACTGGGGTAGCTCCCGCAGAACTCCTAATGGGCCGGAGACTTCGCACCCGCCTTAGTATGGTCTTCCCGGACATTGGCGCAAAAGTACGCCGCACACAAGAACGGCAGGGACCGGGATTGTCTCAGCATCGTCCGATTCGGCAGTTTGCGCCCGGTGACCCAGTATTCGTGCGGAATTTTGCTGGTGGTGCCCAATGGGTTCCTGGGGTAATCTTTCGCCAAACGGGCCCTATATCGTACCAAGTGCAAGCCCAGGGTCGCCTCCAGCGAAAACATGTAGACCACGTCCGGTCCAGAAGATCATCCCCGCAAAAGATTCCCCGCCCCCGGAGCTCAGTTCAACAGCGGCAAAGACCAGAAACAAGGGAAGGTAGTCCTCCAAATCTTCCACTGGTGCCTCACTCCAAGCCTGCGCAGGTCATGACGGGGCCGAATGGGGACAGAGACGCTGACATGACGGAGGCAGCAGACTCTGACTCCGAGATGGAGACACAGGATGAATCAGAGGGGGAATCCTCGGGTCCACAGGCCGTGGATGTACAACCGCGCCGTTCATCACGGAAGCGCCGGTCTCCGTCTCGTTATACGCCGCCTGATCCAGCGCCGCGTGCAAATGGCGTCCGGCCTGCGGCCAAACGAGTTCGACGCCTTCCTTCGCCAGGGCCTACGGTGGATTCCTTGGACTTTGGGGGGGAGGGATGTTATAACCTGCCTACTGACGATTGGCTGGGGACTAATGACTATCCCACAATCCTATGGGAGTATGAACTTCCCCAATGAGGGGGGCGGAGAAACTCCTACTATAAATAAGCTGGCCAGTCCAGGAACCAGGAGGAAGGAGAAGGTAGCAAGGGAAGTTACTGCTACTGCTATGTATATATTGTTATAGTAAATAAACTTTATTATTTTGGATCCTTAAAACCCGTGCTGGATTCTTCGGGGCCCTTACAAAACTTTTGGTCCATTCCATTGGATAAAGCGTGCCAGTACAAATTCGCCTTTACATTCCAGGGACAACAATATACGTGGACGTGCCTTCCACAACTCCCCCTCCGTTTTCCACTGACAGCTGGCAAATGGACTAGCAAAATGTTGCCGCCCCGATTGTCTGGTCCAGTATGTACATGACTTGTTACTACAGACACAAAGGGAGAGCACATTTCACTTCTCGCCAAACTCCTTGCACTCCTAAAAGAAATTGGATGTAAAGTCAACACCAAGAAGGCCCAGATTTTGCAAGAAAAGGTGATTTACTTGGGTACAGTAATCACACTTGGTAAACGCGAGATCGAGCAAAAGCGAATTGACTCGATCGTCAAATTACCCCTGCCCCATAATGTCTCAGCCCTCCGGTCATTTTTAGGACTGGTTGGCTACTGTAGAAACCATATCGACCGTTTCGCCACAAAAGCAGCGCCCCTGTCCGACCTTCTCAAGAAACAGGCACCTTGGGAATGGCTTCCACAGCACACGGATGCTGTGGATGCTTTAAAAAGAGCCCTCAGCACAGCCCCCGCATTACAGGTGCCAGATCCACTTTCCCCGTACGCAATCGAAGTTGCAAGCACCAACCGAACCCTTTCGGCCGTACTCCTCCAGGAACGCCATGACCAATTATGCCCCATGGCATACGCCTCACGCGTGTTAGACCCCATAGAGCAAGGATTTTCTGCCTGCGAAAGGCACCTGCTCGCAGTTTTTTGGGCAGTACAATACTTCGCCTACATTACAGGACTCAACCCCATCACCATTCTCACTGAACACACCCCAACACAGCTATTATTAGACGGTTGACTTAAAGATGGCACAGTCAGCCAAATCCGCGCAGCCCGTTGGACCCTTCTTTTATAGGGACGGGACATCACAGTGAAGAGAACCAAGACCCACACCTTCCTAGCCGATAATTTGCAATATGCAGGAACCCCTCATGAATGTGAGATCATCACCACAAGGCACAACACAGGCCCATTTATACCCAAAACACCTTCCAGGAAAGCAGGTAATACAACCCAGAGACCCCAGCACACAGACATGTGCGCACCCCTGAAAATTTATGTGGATGGCTCCTCCACAGTTTTGAACAGAAAGAGAATTACCGGTTGCGGCATTTATGTAGAGAATGCGCAGGGACGCGCCCTTGAAGAAATTTCATTAAAATTGCCAGGACACTTAGGCTCGCAGGCAGCAGAAGTGGCAGTAATCGCTTATATTGTGGACCACCCCGACTCGTTCCTGACCCCAGCAAACATCTGTTCGGACAGCTTGTATGTCTGTAATAGTTTGATGGCATTCTTACCCCTGTGGGAAACTAGAGAATTTGTTTCCACAGACAGAAAGCCCCTACCCTCAGCCCCATTATACCGACATATCCTAGAGACAGCCAAAAATAGAAAATATGGCATAATTATGGTTCGCAGCCATCACCGTTCTTCCCCCCCCCCCCCCCCCCGGTAACGTTAAAGCAGACGCCCTAGTAAAGGCAGGTTCCAGGCATGGTTACTTTTGGAACACCCCCCCCCCCCCCCCCCCCGAGAGCACCCCAGTACACGCGGTTCAGGTCTCACAGACCAACATTCAGGATCTAGCAAAGGCATAGAAGGAAGATGAAAAACTCAGGGAAGTTTTAAAAGAAACCTTCCCAGCCCCGTATGACAAGTTTAAAATTGCAATCACCACACATGATGGTGTGATTTTAAAATAAGGCATTTATGTAGTTCCCAGCCAGGACAGGAACCAGATTATTTGTCAGTTCCATGACAATCATGGACACCAAGGCATTGAACCCACCCTAGCCCACCTCAGACCTCTCTGCTGGTGGCCTGATTTAAAAGCCGATGTTACTCACTACATCGAAAATTGCTTGATCTGTGCCCAGAACAATCCGGACAGATATGCAAGAAAGGCTCAGCTTAGTCACACCCACCCCGTTAATGGCCCCTGGACGAAT